>NC_135511.1:17519691-17662191 GCF_051989575.1 Stigmatopora nigra | reverse complement strand
CAAAATATCAAATAGAGAGTAGAAAAACACTCCCCCTATGTTGCAGTTATTCACATTTTGCGGCACGTCTTGGAACGTATACACCGCGATAAACGAGGTATTACTGTAAATCCCTGAGATCTATTAAAGCAATACACACATGCAGTAACGGGCCATCTTTAAAGCGGTTCTAATGCCAATGACAACCGTTGCATCCAGCGATAATGGCGGCCAATCAAGGTGCCAGCTTGCAAAGCTGGACATCAGGCGTAGCGCCATCTACTGAGGTCACACCAATCTGCTACTCTTTTTCAAACATTAGAAGCGAAAAAGCTCACGTCAATGTCACAAAGTATTCATTCAAGTCAATGTCGGCTGCATGTGAGTGTGTGTGTGTGTATGTGTGTGTGTGTGTGTGTGTGTGTGTGTGTGTGTGTGTGTGTGTGTGTGTGTGTGTGTGTGTGTAGATGACCTCATTCTCTGTATGAGAATACGACAGGACATATGTTTCATGAGGATCCCGCCGACACAAATGCTCGTACACGCAACCACACACGCCATTGCACCCCCATGGTTTCTGGTTTATGGAGACATTTTAAGGTCATTTTGGCTCTTTCGGAGAAACATCACTATGTTTCCCTATCGCTAGCAAGTATAATATCAAATACAGATGGATGGATCATGGGAAATTTGGGGAGGGGGGGCAATTCGGTTACGTTTAGGCAAAAAAATATGATAAGTTGTGAAATTCCATAACAAACAGGGGAATAAAAGTCTTAATATAAGACAACTGTCATAGTTTGACTCCAAGTTGAGCTTGTTTTTTTTAGGTTTATACATAGTATGAATACATAATGATAATTATCGTTGAATATTTTTTGTCAAGAATAAGGATAAAAACGACGCACTTAGAAAAATAAATTGAAACTGTAATTTAAAATAATAGTCCCGTTTTAGTATTAATACAGTCATGCCTCTACTTAAGAATGTCTCTACTTAAGAATGCTCCTACTTAAGAATGCTCCTACTTAAGAATGCTCCTACTTATGAATGCCTCTACTTACAAATGCCTCTACTTACAAATGCCCCTACTTACAAATGCCCCTACTTACAAATGCCCCTACTTACAAATGCCCCTACTTACAAATGCCTCTACTTACAAATGCCTCTACTTACAAATGCCTCGACTTACAAATGCCTCGACTTACAAATGCCTCGACTTACAATTTTTTTCACATTCAGATATTTCATCAACACAGGGCACATTTTCATATACTTTATTGACTTTAAGACATTAATAAATCATTTCCATATAATTTTCTCATTTATGTGTGTTTCCTCACATCTTTCATACAAAATTGAGACACTTTGACCAATTTTAAAGGCTCTAGTTGGTAGTTTTGTGAGTTCCGTGGAACGAATGAGAGAATTTACATATAAAGTACACTTCTCCTTACTAAATTTTCAAGTTCGTAAGTAGAGGTACAACTGTATTATGTGTGTATACTATGATGGGTCGCCCCAAATGCAATGCACTATCCCACCCTCATTATATTTTCACACTCTGCTACGCTGCCACGTTAGCGAGGGACACACACACAGATGTTGGAGTGTGTGTTTGTGATTGGTTTTGGATCTACTAGTGCGAAAATGTGTCTATTTTGGGGGGGGGGGGAGGTGGTCGGGAAGTTTTTTGGTGGCATTTGGAAGCAATTTGACGTTCCCGCCTGGTAAATTGTTCCTTCTTGGTGGGCTATTTGGGGGGTGGGGGGGTTGCAGTACTTGTATTTTTTGGGATGTACACTAAGTGGACGGAATATTAGAAACAAGCTCGCCACTGAATGCTATAATCTGGTATAATCGCTTTTTCAATGGGCGTGGGGGGGATTTGCCATGGATACTTTTGTCTTTGTGTTGGATTTTGGCTTTTTGGGGGTTTTAACCATCGTTTTATGGTCGTGTGTGCATGTTTTTTTGGGGGGTTGAGGATTAAAAATGAGGCAGAAGAAAACATCGAGAAAGAATTAAACTCCAAATGGTGCTTTAAATGATTTTTTTTTTGTTTTTTCGGGCGGTATTAGGGCATTTTGGGGTCACTTTCTGGTCATTTTCGAGAGTTCTTATAGATTTTGGCTCATTTTTTGTTTATTTACAGTCAACACAAAACCTAAAGAAGTGCATTAATTGTAATTAAATAACTAATTGTAGAATTAAACTACAAAGTGCTTTAAATGATTATTTGGGGTTTTTGGGTAGTTTAAGGGCATTTTTGGGGTCATTTTTGAGAGTTCCTATAGGTTTTGGCTCACTTTCTATTTATTTAAAGTGAACACAAAACTTTAAGTGCATTAATTCAAATTAAATAACTTGTTCTGGGATGTATAAATAGAAATATTTATTTTGGCATATCCTTACATCTATAGACAGTTTTTTGCTGTTTTAAATTCATATTGGTGTGGTTGTGTTGTTGTTGGTTGTAGCCAACATCGCCACCTATCTGACGGGAGGAGAAGTTAATTTGACTTACGGAAGATTGGCTTTCACTTGGAAGTAAAACAGAAATACTTGCCAAATAATATGCAATATTTACACCACATAATGAGTTAATTATGTCCAAATGCCAATTTAATAAGGTTCCCCATAGCACAGGCTTGTTGGGAAAACACAAAATGGCGTCTCTTGCATCACACGTAGTTTCCCATCAGATAAAAACGGGGTGAGAAGATGAGAAAAAAAAAGCAGGAAAAAAAATGAGCAGAGGGATGTAGACAGATGGTGGTTTTTCATTGTTGGTGTATATTTGTGTGTGTGTGTATGGGGGGATCAATAAATATCACATTCCTTCTGGTTCTCTTGCCACTACTATATTATTATTATGTATACTATCCATGTTAAAATAATGAAAAAATAAATGGATAAAAAAATGGCATACCTCCCCAAAGGCTTGCTTGTGTTTGTGCGTAATGTAATGTAAGAAAAGACAGTGTCAATATTTAACCAACACAGCATCAAGTACCACTTTGTGCTTCCTCTTGCTTTCGGCTGCTTTTGTGTGTGTGTGGTTATGTTCAGAAAATGGAACAGAATGGACATGTGTGTGTGTGTTAGTGGGGGTTGTGTGTTAGAAGGGGGTGTGTGTGGAAAGAAGAATGGCAGATGGGCTTGGTTGTATCTGTACATCTGGCTGTATTGCTGTCCAATTTTACACATTTGGTACACTGGCATCTAATGAGATCCATTTACTAACAATGTGTTTCTCGATCTTGATCCAGATTCACTTCAATTGAGATGTTAGGTGGGGGATGTGGTACTGGATTCAGATGAACTGGGTGTTTTTTTTAGTAGGTTTTGTGCTGACATGGGGAAAATAAATGCTATTTTGTTCGTTTATTTTTGGGATGGTTTATTTTTAGTAAGTTTGCAGGGGGTGCTGGAGCATGTCCTAACCAACTATTGGTACATTTTGTGGGCTGCTTCTTATTCGTTGGTCATGTTTTCTGTATTTTTGGGGTAATTTTCATGTGAATTTCTATTGGTGTGAAAGTGGCGGATTGGGGGCCAAATTTGGTCCGCTGCATCATTATGTGTGGCCCAGAAAAGTAACTTTCTGTTTTAGGATTAAAATAAAATGGAGTATAGATGTATATTAAATTTCCTTATTTTTCCCCTTTTAAATTAATAATTGTCATTTTTAATCATTTTTTCTGTTTTTAGTTCAAAAATCATTTTGTAAAATCTAAAAATATATATAAAAAAGCTAAAATAAACAGTTTTAGATCTATAAAAAACGGAATATTCGGGGCTTTTAAACCAGTTCTTTTAATCCATTTATTTAAAAAATCTAAATATTATATCTTAAATGGGCCCGCCCACATGAAACCGAGTTGACATTAACGCCGCCCGTGAACCAACCCTAACGTCCATCTTTTCTGGGGTCGTACACGGCCGGGACGGCAAAGACGAGAGACATTGGCCGAGAATCTCATTGGCTTGGAGCTCGACGAATGAAAAGATCCATCACAGGCCAGTGTTGGACGAAAGAATGAAGTCCATTGATCACGCAGATGGCGCGCTGTCCGCTAAACTTCGAACCGGCGAGGAGGCAAAAGGCGGTGACGCCGTTCCACACGAGAGAAGAAGAAGAAAAAAAAGATAATAGAGCGATGGAGTGAAGAATGGACTTTCTATTTCCGAGCCGGCATTTATCAGGGGGTTTATTTTGGCCGTCTACCCTCACTTTTGCCATCGTCTTCCTGTCTTGATGCTCTCTAGACACATGAATGATGACAAGATGTCCAAGAAGAAGCTAAACTTTAGCCTGTGGAAATGCATACTGTCCAGGCTTGCGTGGGTTTTCTTTGGGTACTCTGGTTTCCTCCCATAATCTGAAAAAATGCATGGTATGCTAATTATATTTTGCCTTAAAGTATGAGTATGAGCATGAATGATTGGCTAGCCACCAATACAGGGTGTCCCAAATCACCTGGGATAGGCTCTGGCACCCCCCGCGACCTTAGCGAGGATAAAGCAGTTCAGAAAAAAAATGTCAAAGTGGAAAAAAGTTAATTTTAAACACCTAATGAATGCTTACTACCAAAAAACCTTTAAAAAAGATTTTCCAATCATAATTTTTTTAATCACTTATCCTCACAAGGGTTGCTGGGGGTGTTGGAGCATATCTCAGCTAACTACGAGCACCAGGCGGGGGACACAAAGAAACAGCCAACCAATCACAGCTATGGGCAATTTAGAGTGTTCCACCAGCTAGCCTAGCATACGTTTAGGATATGAGCAGAACCCTGATTACCCCCAAAAAACCCACAAAAACCTAGGTCATATTTTCATTATACTAATATAATGAGATTTAAGGCTTCACTATGAAATACACAAATAACAACAACAAACAGACAAATAAATAATCAATAAAAAAGTACCAAATAATAAATACACGCAAATACACACTGGAATCGAACCCTACACCCCAAAACTGAGAGTCCAACTCACTAACCACTAGGACAAATTTTTTCCTGTCAAATTATAATTTGTTTTTTGTTTTTTGAGACAGGACGCACAAGATTGTCAACAATTAGAATTCAGCGCTAGCATCCAACCCGAGTCGTTTACGTTTATCTACCTGCCGCGGGAGCTGGCCCGTACACACTACATTTGTTGATTGATGCGCCTGTCAGAGGGTCAGCGCAGTCACATTTCCCCAGACACGGTCCGGCTAACCTACCGACACACACACTCAGACACACACACTGATTTTCCAAGGGTGCCCCCACAGCACCTTTACATGGAAGCGCCTTAATGTGGTTGTACGCGGGTGTGAAATGTCAGCGGTGATCGTACCAGCCATCATTTAAGTGTCATGTCGACCACTCGCTCGTCATAGGGGGGGCGAAAAACGCTGTCCCGAAAAAATCCCCCGGGTTGGGGATTCAAAAATCGTACTTTTGTCTAACAAGTGGATATATTAATAAATCCAGGGGGCGATAACTATGGTAAAATGTACAGTCGATTTATGGGGACTTAAAGAAGCACATACCAACTATTTTAACCTATATTTCCACATTTTCTCGCATATAAGTCGCATTCACGTATGAGCCGTACCCTTAAAATTGCCTTAAAATGATTGAATTTGACAATTCCTCTCGTATAAGCCGCTCCCTGATTCACAATTTTCACTGTCATAAAAATGGTTTTAATATGGAGTACAAATGTTTTACTTTGAAGGGAAAATCTTAAGAAAAATCATGTTTTTACATATATATATATATATACATATATATACATATATATATACAGATATATAAAGATATATACAGATATATACATATATATATACATATATATGGATAGTCTGGTGGATTCCATATTTTGAAAGGGTTTTGCCTTTATGTAGAGGACTTCAAAAAGGAGGTCAGGTGATCAGTACAACCAGGAAGTGTATCTGTAGCGGTCTAGTTTGTCATCCCTAGCAATAACAGGCACAAGTAAGACAGTTTTTGCATGTTTTATGCAAGATAGGGTTTATTTTTTTCTTAAATTTCATTCATAGACGTCAAAATAAATTTTGTTAAGTGTTTTATCGGTTTATCTTTTCTCTATTTTGAAATAAATGACAGTATTGTCTTACGTTATGGCGTTTTGTCTTTGTCAAGTCTAATTTATGCGCATATAAGCCGTACCTTTGATTATTTTTAGTGACAAATATGCCATATAGGCAAGAAAATACAGTAATTATCACCTTCTATAAAGGTTAATATATTACATTATTTGTCTTATATTTTCATTTCCTTGACTACACCATCAGTATTTCAAAACTAAACCAAATACTACAAACCCAACTCTCGAGTCTTTCCGGGCCACGCTTTCTTGAGACATTTTTTTTTTTCATTTCCTATTTTTTTTGTGGCTTCACGCATGACAGACACGCTTTACCAAATGTCATGTTGCCAGAGCAGACAAGCCTCGCTGCTGAATTTTGGAAACATGTTCACGGAGACGCTCCGGAGTCTATTTGCTGGAGGGCGAGTGTAATAAATCCAGCCGATGGAGTCTGGGGCTTAACAAACAAGGGCAGTCCATGCAGTGGATCAACACAGAACCTCTCGGGCTGAGTGCAAAAGGGTCAGGCTAGAGATCACTTGGCTAGCCGTGAATCATATGCTAGCTACGCTAAAAAAAATAACAATAACTAGTATCCATCTCCACTGAAAAGAGTGCAAAAGTTGCTTTAAAAAATAATGGATTTTAAAGACTGGCAGCCTATACCGACTTAATGGGCCAATAGGAATGGAGACAGGCATGGCGACCGATCATTCATTCCAAACAAAAATATTTACAAAGAGCAAACTAAACGATATCATTGGTATTGTACCTAATATGGTTGGAATAATCTAATAGTTGCTTTAGGGATCTATTGGATGAACTACAGAATTTACATATAAAGTACACATCTACTTACTAAATTCTCAAGTTACGATCACAGTTCTGGAATTAACTCATTTTGTAAGTAGAGGGACAACTGCAAATATTAAAAAATATATCTTAGAGGTATGACTGTATATATTAAAAATATCTTAGAGGTACCACTGTATATATAAAAAAATATCTTAGCAGTATGACTGTATATATAAAAAATGTATCTTAGAGGTACGACTGTATATATGAAAAAAAATATCTTGGAGGTATGACTGTATATATAAAAAAGGTTAGATTTACGACTGTATATATAAAAATCCTATCTTAGAGGTACGACTGTATATATAAAATGAATCATCTTAGACGTACGACTGTATATATAAAAATATTATCTCAGAGGTACGACTATATATAAAAATAACTTTGAGGTACAACTGTATATAAAAATATCTTCGAGGTACGACTGTATATATAAAAATATCTTGGGAAATACGACTGTATAAATAAAAAAATATTATCTTAGAAGTACGACTGTATATATAAAAAATGTATCTTAGAGGTATGACTGTATATATAGAAAATATCTTAGATTATTCTTAATGTCAGAAAAAATATGATCCACAAAACATTTTTTCTTATAAATCAAATGGAGAAACATTTTACACCGCGTTGTCCTCCGGGTGACCCCGCCTCCTGCCCTCAGTGACCTCTTTCCCTTAGTGAGCAATGTTCCAGCACCCCCACGACCCTCCCAGCCAGGAAAAAAATGAATGCATACATAAAAACAAGCCAAATTGTCACTTAACTAGAATCGATGCGTCAAACATCCGCTTAGCGTCATCTTAGCAAATCACGTCTCTTTAATCGACACACGGCAACGCCCCGCAGGTGGCGGAAATAGACATTAAATGTCGTCCATATATGGACACGCGCCACTTAAAAAATCGTCTACTCGGCAAAACACGTCCATTAGATTGACGAATCGTGACGCGTGGAAGCAACTGACAGTAATGCCCGTTAAACACCGGATGTCTAAGTGCAAACGTCACTTAAGAGGTCCATTTTTTATCGTCATGGCTAAGTAAGTCACTTTTCCGTGTTTGATTAAAAACATCACGCAATTGGAGATACTAGCATGCCGCTCCTTTTTTCCGCCGGTAGAAATTACAGGCGGAACATCGGAGGGGGTGCATGGGTTTAAATGTCAACTTCGCATCTGCTTAGCAAAAACACGTCCATTTGATTGACAAATCGCAGCGTGGCGAGCAATCCGGCGCCGTGGCGGCCTTGCAGGTGGTGATAACGCGGATTAAATGCGGTCAGCAGAAGCAAGGATGTCATTTAAAATGTCATTTTTGGTTTAAAAAAATATTTTTAAAAAAATCTGATTGACTTACGATGTCATAGATGATACTGTTGCACTCCCATCCTGCGGGTGGCAGTAATGCATTTTCCATCTATCTAAACTGGGAGTTTTTTTGACTTATTTTTTATATTTTTATATTTTTAAAAGCATATACGACATCATTTTTAAAATTTTCCCAGCGCCAACATTAAAAATCTGATTGATTTACGATGTCATAAATTATACTGTTGCACTCCCATCCTGCGGGTGGCAGTAATGCATTTTCCATCTATCTAAACTGGGAGTTTTTTTGACTTATTTTTTATTTTTTTTATATTTTTAAAAGCATATAGCACATCATTTTTGACATTTTCCCAGCGACAATGTTGAAAATCAGATTGATTTACGATGTCATAAATGATACTGTTGCACTCCCATCCTGCGGGTGGCAGTAATGCATTTTCCATCTATCTAAACTGGGAGTTAATTTTAATTTATTTTTGATTTTTTCACATTTTTTAAAGCATAGAGGACATTGTGATTGACATTTTTGCCAAAAACAAAGTTCATACTCGATCAATGCTAACCTTTAGCTTGAGAAAATTGATTTAAAGATTTCACATTTAGTCGCTTTTATAAAAAAATATCACATCAATTGACCCAAGAGTAACTTTTACACATGAATGCGGTGAGCTAGCATGTCATATTAGCCTCGATGCATTTTGATTTGTTTGTCCCGTATAACTGTCACGGCGAATAATCGGGTATGACAGGACGTGAATATTATTAGCCTAGACACTGACAGCCTGAAATAAATAAATAAAAGTTGGATGTGTGATGTAGTCGCTGTCAGGAGTCGCTGGATCGCCTCTCCTGACATGACGTCACGGTAGTTATCAGCCGTGGCTAATTACGTGATTGGATTATTTTTGGTATTTAAGCATTGTGACTTTCTGTGGACGCCGTTGGATCGTCTGTTTTCGTCCTGGTGTAGTACTGGTTAAGTTCTGGTTTCGTCCTGGTGTAGTACTGGTTAAGTTCTGGTTTCGTTTCCTGTTAATCCTCGTAGTCATTGCTGTTTCCATGACGCCCCGCCGCATGTTGTTTTCGTTTGTAATGAGTGGTCAAGCTAAGTTGTTGAAGTTATGTTACCCCGTTCAATAAATCAACCTACAAGAGCTACAGACCTGCCTCACCTTTCCATTCCTTCGGCGACTCTGCATCTGGGTTCAACTTCCCCTCCGATCGCCTCGCATTACGCGGCGGCGATCGTAACAGCACGATCCAACCTATGGACCCAGCGGAGCGCCACCCACGCTCGCGCCGACGCACTCGGCGACGCAAACCATCCACCTCGAAGACACCGGACTGCTTGGAATGTATAAGAAACCCCTCAGAATCGTTTAGGAATTTTGTAATGGACACACCGTGGTGCGGGGCTCTCAGGCACATCATCGCTAGAGATGAGCCACAGCTAGGAGGAGAGTTAGAGCCGCAGCGTACTCATACGCCCCACCACTGCTATGCACGCCGCCCTGGGAAGCCTTTACCGTTTCATCATGAGGCCCAGGTGCGTACAACCACCAGAGGCCGCCCAAGTTATCTTATGCCTATGCCCAGAGGTATTGATTCACCATGGAGGGAGCCTGAAGACTCTGGTGAGGAGGACATCGTTGAGGAAATTGATTTTTTCGCTGGCGTTTCGGAATCCGATGATGAATTCTTTGACCAATTCGGACCCCGAGACCTTCCACTGGAGGAGGATTATCCCGATTGTTCCCCCGATAATTCCTATTACAAATACCCCGACCAGCAATTGCAGAGTGGGCTGGCCACCAATTGTGGGGCGCGGCGTGGTGGCGGGGGTGCTGT
Organism: Stigmatopora nigra; assembly: GCF_051989575.1. Classification (NCBI taxonomy): domain Eukaryota; kingdom Metazoa; phylum Chordata; class Actinopteri; order Syngnathiformes; family Syngnathidae; genus Stigmatopora; species Stigmatopora nigra. The sequence goes on along the minus strand of NC_135511.1, from coordinate 17,652,068 downwards.
GCAGTCCTCCCAGAGGAGGCGCCGAGCGCCACGCCGTAGAGCGAAGCGAAAGCAATGCCTGGACACACTAACCACTGTCCAAGTTACGCGCCCGCCCACGTCCTTCCAAGCTCCTTTTCCGACCACGTCCCTCCAAGCTCCTTTTCCGACCACGACCACGCCTTTCCAAGTGCCCGAAGTTACTCGGCCGACCCCGCTGTACCAGCAGCTCCTAAGGACTATGCAGCCCTCCCCGTTCCAAGTGCCCGAAGTCACTCGGCCGACCACGCCTGTCCAAGTGGCCGAAGTTAATCGGCCCAGCGCGCCGTTTCAAGTGCCCCAAGCTCCTGTGCCAAGGCCACGCAAATTACTCCCGTTGCCTTTGGGGTCGCCGGTCGCACCCGTACCGAAGCCACGGATCAGGTTTCTGGTGACGGACGGCCATTCTAACACCGCTCTCCCAAGCACCGCTCTCCCAAGCACCGCTCTCCCTAGCACCGCTCTACCAAGCACCGCTCTACCAAGCACCGCTCTCCCTAGCACCGCTCTCCCAAGCGCCTGCCCGTCCTGCGCCTGCCCGCCCAGAAGTGGCGACGATGCTCCGGCGCTCGATGAAGACGGGGCCGGCGACGTCGAGAGTGGTATTTCGCCGGAGTCCCTGGAAGATGGGACTGGCGACATCGAGAGAGGCAATTCGCCGGAGTCCCTGGAGGAAGGGGCTGGCGACGTCGAGAGTGCCAATTCGCCGGTGCCCCTGGAGGAAGAAGCCGGTGACGTCGAGAGTGGTATTTCGCCGGAGTCCCTGGAAGATGGGACTGGCGATGTCGAGAGTGCCAATTCGCCGGTGCCCCTGGAGGAAGAAGCCGGTGACGTCGAGAGTGGTAATTCGCTGGTGCCCCTGGAGGAGGAAGCCGGTGACGTCGAGAGTGGCAATGCGCCGGAGTCCCTGGCAGTAGGGGCTGGCGAGGTCAAGAGTGGTAATTCGCCGGAGTCCCTGGAGGAAGGGGCTGGCGATGTCGAGAGTGCCAATTCGCCAGTGCCCCTGGAGGAAGAAGCCGGTGACGTCGAGAGAGGCAATTCGCCGGAGTCCCTGGAGGAAGGGGCTGGCGATGTCGAGAGTGCCAATTCGCCGGTGCCCCTGGAGGAAGAAGCCGGCGACGTCCAGAGAAGCAATTATCCGGGTTCCTGGGAGAAGAGGGCTGTCCACCCCCCGAGCAAACAGGGTAAGATGCCCGACCGTACTAAACTTCTAATATTTCCTGAAGGCAGGCAGTTTGGCAAAGACTTAAGGGACCAGCTGGGATGCCTGCCGGACCGACCACTGCCTCGTCTCGTTTTTGGCCGGCGCGGACGCCCGCCGGACCGACCACTGCCTCGTCTCGTTTCTGGCCGGCGCGGACGCCCGCCGGACCGACCACAACCTCGTCTTGTTTCTGGCCGGCGCGGACGCCCGCCGGATCGACCACCGCCTCGTCTCGTTTCTGGCCGGCGCGGACGCCCGCCGGATCGACCTCAGCCTCGTCTTGTATCCGGCCTGCGCGGACGCCCGCCGGATCGACCACAGCCTCGTCACGTTCTTGGCCGGCGCGGACGCCCGCCGGATCGACCACAGCCTCGTCTCGTTTCTGGCCGGCGCGGACGCCCGCCGGATCGACCACTGCCTCGTCTCGTTTCTGGCCGGCACGGACGCCCGCCGGATCGACCACTGCCTCGTCTCGTTCCTGGCCGGCGCGGACGCCCGCCGGACCGACCACAACCTCGTCTTGTTTCTGGCCGGCGCGGACGCTCGCCGGATCGACCACCGCCTCGTCTCGTTTCTGGCCGGCGCGGACGCCTGCCGGATCGACCTCAGCCTCGTTTCGTTTCTGGCCGGCGCGGACGCCCGCCAGACCTGCCACCGACTCGTCTAGTTTCTGGCCGGCGCGGACGCCCACCGGATCGACCACAGCCTCGTCTTGTTTCTGACCGGCACGGACGCCCGCCAGACCTGCCACTGATTTGTCTCGTTTCTGGCTGGCGCTGACGCCCGCCGGAGCGACCTCTCCGTCTGTTCTTGGGTTGGTGTGGAAGACCACCGGACAATTCTAGATCTCCCACCCACCCTCCCTGCTTGTTCCCGTTTCTCATGTTGTAATTGACCTTGGGACGTCTAGAATCCGTCCCTTAGAGGGGGTGTACTGTCAGGAGTCGCTGGATCGCCTCTCCTGACATGACGTCACGGTAGTTATCAGCCGTGGCTAATTACGTGATTGGATTATTTTTGGTATTTAAGCATTGTGACTTTCTGTGGACGCCGTTGGATCGTCTGTTTTCGTCCTGGTGTAGTACTGGTTAAGTTCTGGTTTCGTCCTGGTGTAGTACTGGTTAAGTTCTGGTTTCGTTTCCTGTTAATCCTCGTAGTCATTGCTGTTTCCATGACGCCCCGCCGCATGTTGTTTTCGTTTGTAATGAGTGGTCAAGCTAAGTTGTTGAAGTTATGTTACCCCGTTCAATAAATCAACCTACAAGAGCTACAGACCTGCCTCACCTTTCCATTCCTTCGGCGACTCTGCATCTGGGTTCAACTTCCCCTCCGATCGCCTCGCATTACGCGGCGGCGATCGTAACAGTCGCGTTTAGCTGGACTCAGATGGATTAATACTCTTTATTTTATGCAAAATAGGCTTTAAAGCAAGGCAATAGAATTGGACAAATTGGGTTTGGAGTCACTTTTAAAGCCAGATTCATCAAAAAAATTAGAAAAAAAATGTACTTTAAATTATGTAATCGTTAATTTGGACAAAAAGAATGGCTCGATTTCTTAGAGGAAGATTTTATTCTGTAAATAAATCCAAAAAGGCTGACGCAGATGAGATTTAAACACATTTAAAAATGATTGGAAATGGGAAATCGTCATTTTCAGGATTGGAATTCTTAAAATGTATTTATTTTTGTGTATTACGTAACACTGACAGGCGTCCAATCAAGTTTGACTGGAGAACTGGCAACGAATGAATGAAACCCGATTATTTACCATTGAAATTAATTTTATGTCTATAATTGTCAATGGTAGTGAACAAGATAAGGGCTGAGGTATATTATTCCAAAAAAAAATACATATATAATTAGCTTCATAATTAATGTATATTTTCACTAGTGAAACTTTGCAAAAAAACAAAATATTAAAAAAAACTGCATAAAAGTCAACGAAATAACCATCAAAAAAGCTCAATTTTTCATATTGCATTAATATTGAATGCCTAAAATAAAATAAACATTTAATACTATATATTAATATTTACACTTAAAAAAACGTTTGCACGAAAAATAAAAATAAAAAATCACCATCTAGCTCAATTTATCCCATTCCACTATTTTTAATCAAATTTTACGGATTCCAACTAAACATTTGCTTCCAACTTTATTTTGTAGGCACAACTAATTAGCAAAAAAAACACATTTTCGCCAAAACCTCTTTTTTTAAATCAGTTTACTCAGCATAAGATAAAACATTTCCACATGAGCGGTGTTTTTGTTTGAAATAAATAACAGATTGACAATTACGAATGGGACTTTTCTCTACTAAAGTTGTGCTTTTATTTTGAAAATGTCAAAAGGACATGTTTCCTATGTAGAAACAGAGGTTATGATTTGTATTCACTACTCGTGTTCTACTTGTTAATCCACGGCTATTATATCAACATAAGTGTGTGTGTGTGTGTGTGTGTGCGTGTGTGTGTGTGTGTGTGTGTGTGTGTGTGTGTGTGTGTGTGTGTGTGTGTGTGTGTGTGTGTAATAATCCCTCAAAAATGGCCAAGACGTGACAAGAGGCAGCGTTGATGTTGATGGATGCTTTCAACCACGGCAAGAGCGTTAATTAGCGTCAGAGTCAGCGAGTCCCCAAAGAGACGCCATGATGTGATGCTATTTGTCTTTTTTTGACGGAAAAAAAAGGGAAAAAAATCTTTTAAAATTCACTGAGCGCTTTCTCGTCTCCTGGTTTTATTTTTTTCCCGCAATAAAAGCTCACTAGAGGGCATGATGACAGAGTAGGCCGGAAGAAATTTGGTGGGTTTGTTTTGAGGGGGAAACTGCAGAAATGTGTTAAGAAGCTGTGTTGGAAAGTCTATGGGATGTCTGCCATTTTGGTTCAGAGATGTTTTTTTCTAATTTGTTCATTCCTTTAAGTTCAAAAGATGGTTTCATGGTGAGTTTTTGAAGAATTAGCATTGAAGCTAACTTCAGTTAGCGCCATTCAATTTTCTATCCTTAGTTTACAAGCAAAAAAATAAAAACAATAAAAAAATTAAATGTTTTTAGAGCTTATCCCTACTAACTTTGGGCAAAAAAAAAAATCGACTACACCCATGATTGGTCGCCATTCAATCACAACCCAAACAGAGAGGCAGGCGACCATTCACAACCACAATTGTACCACCACCAATTGGGAATTGAACCCACACTGCCCACAGCCAAGTCAGGCAAACTAACCACTTCACCACTAAATGTCATCATTAATGATAAATAATTCACTAATGCGTTCATTTTCCAAACTACTTATCGCGGAGGGTGCTGGAGCCTATCCCGACCCTCAAATCAATGACCAGCCAATCACAGTACACGACAAAACAAACAAAAATACACACCAACTTTAAGGAGAACTCCGATTAGCCTAGCATGCATGTTTTTGGGGTATTCAGGAGTAAACAGGAGTACCCGAAGAAAACCCACACAGTCCTAGGGACAAAATAAACTCCACTACACTCAACTCATAGAAGAAGTACTGAGAAGCCAGGTGAGCATCGTTGCTAAAATAAAAATAAAAAACGGCATAGATCCAACATGGTGCTCATTAAACTTCATTAGAGGGACAGTTGGTGCTTACTCAGAAGTGTGTATGTACGTGTGTGTGTGTGTGTGTGTGTGTGTGTGTGTGTGTGTGTGTGTGTGTGTGTGTGTGTGTGTAAGTTGGGGTCACTGTGAAAGATGGGGGTGCCATTTGGACTTTTACTGTAGTCAGCATACGCACAAAAAGATTGTTAAAAATACACGTGCGTGCCTTTAACCGGGGCACAGGTGTTGTGAGGAGGCAAGGTTACCACGGTAACGCATCCTACCTTTTAGATTTGGGAAAGTTTTGTGTGTTGTTGTTTTTTTGGGGTGAATTTAAAGGCCAAAAAAGCGATAAGATTTGATGTTTATGTTGTTTATACAGATCGGTCATTTCATATTTTATTTGTAAGTCAAGTTATTTATTTATTACCTATTTATTTATGTCTAAAATGTGTTTTGTTGTCTGTATTCTCAGCCTTATTTATGTCTAAAATGTCTTTTTCTGTGTCTGTATTCTCACCCTCTTGCTACTGTAACAGAAAATCATTTTTTAAGTCATTTTCAATTTTTAATTGAAGTTTTTGTTCATTTTATTATCACAATTACGACAAATAGTCCACATTTCCAATTTAATTAAACACAACACACCCCCTTTTCACCATAAAAAATCCCAACAGCAACATATTGACAAATCAAAGTCCCACAAATATTTTTACAGGCCAATTAAACGATAGAATCTTGTCAGAGTGCATTAAAAAAATAAACGATCAAAACTCGCACAGATTTGTGAGTGTGCGCAAGCATACAAGTGAGTGTGTATTAGCTTACGAGTGAGTGTGTATTAGCATACAAGTGAGTGTGTATTAGCATACAAGTGAGTGTGTATTAGCATAGTAGGGAGCCGACCCGCGGCGCACCTTTAGCGCCCGGGCCAAATATAAACAAGCATTAATAAGAAGCTGCAGGCAGCCTGATTTTTCTAATGACATTCTTTGCAGGGAAGCTGCCGTCTAACGGCGAAGGTTTCCACAAACGCCTCCCTGACCATTCATAGGCGGTAGAAATAGAAAAGTCAAGGTCCAGCTAACGTGGGATTGATTTCGTACTAAAGTGTCAACTATGAAGAGGGCCATTTCAAAGACAAACTTCTAAAAGACTTCACTTTGTCAACTAAACAACACATTATTTATCAGCAAATACATACTTGGTAGTAATGCTGCAATCACAATTTGTTGTATTTTTTAGGACTAATTTGAGTGCATATATTGAGAATAAATACCGTATTTTCACGACTATAAGGCGCATTTAAAAGTCTTAACATTTCTCCAAAATAGACAGTGCGCCTTATAATCCAGTGCGCCTTATATATGGAAAAAAATGAAAACCAAAAACCACCACTGTCGGATATTAGAAAAACACAAACGCCTGAAGTGAAACAATACTGTTAAATATGCGGATGCCATCTTAGTTTACAACATCTTCCATCATATAGCTCCTCCCCCACTGCAAGATTTTATACCAAAAAAATCCAAAACATCAACAATGGCTGGCTCTAGAGGTGACTGTGTAGTGAGTGCTTCATACCTGGAAGTCAATAGCAATTACCGTATTTTCACCCCTATAAGGCGCACTTAAAAGTCTTACATTTTCTCCAAAATAGACAGTCCGCCTTATAATACAGTGCGCCTTATATATGGAAAAAATGTCATTCACTGAGGGTACGCCTTATAATGCGGTGCACCTTATAGTCGTGAAAATACAGTATATATTTTTGGGTATTCTACTCCAAGTCCGAGTTCCCAGAATTTGAGAATAAATAGTCGAGATTACATCCCAATCACGCTTTTTTTTTGCATTTTACTCCAGATTTTGAGGAATTGTATTTATTTGTTTTTGTTTAAGTTTACATTTAAAAAGTGTATTTTACATCAAATTAGACAACAAATTTGGTCACCAAAAACAATAAATTAAAAAAAAATTGCTTTTCTACTAGTGTCAATATAAAAAAAAATGCTCCGCCCAGTGCTCGTAGAGGGAGTTGCAACCAGAAAGACAGTCCCCATGATATCCACTATAAGCTCGTATATCAAAATTTCTCTCATATCTCAAGACAAATATTTACTCTTATCTCAAATTCCTCATATGTCAAGGTACCACTTTAATTCCTGCTTTCCACTGTAACACAACATTCCGACTGAGTAGCTAATTGATTAACCAAGTTGTTTCCAAGTGTGACTGTAATTGACACCGAGATGTAATTAGCCAAAAAGCAACATGGCGTCTACCACTCATTGCAATTGGCCTATCTATTACTTCCGACTCGGATGTCCTCTGTCAACCTCATCTTGTCGTCTTTTCACCCGCGTATGTCCACTTTTGTGTGGGTGTGCATGTATATGTGCGTATATGTGTGTATATGTGTGTGTATCCATCTAGTAATCCAGGTCTATCTCACAAAAACAAGCTGGTAATCCCACCTTTCCGTCACCGACACGCAAACGTGCCCCTGCTATTTTTGCGCAAACAAAAGCACACCGTAGCAAACTGCAGGATACAAAAAACAACAAAAAAATATAACCCGCGTAGAAGAATAGCGAATGGTACTAAAGAGCTGTGTTGAAGTGAATTGAGAGTATTTTTAGAGTTTTAATAAGCTCTTAAAATAATGTAACATGACGAATAAAAGCTTGTTTCATTTGAAGTGGCTCGAGTAAAAAAACAACCAAAAATTTAGGGTTGAGAATATGAGTGGGTTAATTCTATTGTTTGTGGTTTTTGTGCAAAAGGTGAGTCAAGAGAAATTGTTGACTTTAGATTGAGCCGTTTGGAATTTAAAGGGTTTTGATAGGGGAATTAAATGATAGAATTTAAATGGAGTGTACAGAGATGGAAGTGTGTGGAGTAAATGTTGTTCATCTTCCATGAAACATTGATGGATTTGACAGATGTTTGCGCTTACAGCAAGTATTGCGCATTCGGGTTTTAGCTTGGGTGGCGACGCATTGGAGATTCGAGTGGATTGGCCTATTTCAGAACACATTGCAATGGTTATGACCACTATTATATGAAATAAATTGAAATAAAGGATGCCAGTTCTCCAAGATGTTGATATTATTTTGTTTAAGATGGCCGATACAGTCATACCTTGAGATAGGAGCTTAATGCATTGCGGGATTGAGCTCATATGTCAATTCACACGCATCTAAAATCAATTTTTCCCATGGAAAATAACTAAATATAGTAATACCTTGAGATACGAGTTTAATGAGTTCCAAGACCGAGCTTGTATGTCAATGTACTCATATTACAAGTCAATTTTTGCCATAGAAATGAACTAAATATAGTAATACCTTGAGATACAAGCTTCATGCATTCTGGGACCTGAGTTCGTATGTCAATTCATTCGCATCTCAAATAAATTTTTCCAATAGAAAAGAACTTAATATAGTAATAGCTTGAAATACAAGCTTAATTCGTTCCAGAACCAAGCTCATATGTCAATTTACTAGTTTTTCAAATAAATTTTTCCATAGAGTATAACTAAACATAGTAATACCTTGAGATACGAGCGTACTGCGTTCTGGGACTGAGCTCATATGTCAATACAAATTAATCTATCCCCAACCTCCTAAAAGAGGATATTTCAATGTAAAACATGTTTTTAATTGTTCTAATTCTGATTTAAAAAAAAATTACTTGTTGGATATTATCTGAAATAAAACATAACTATTATGTTCAGTACTGTATGGAATTCTTACCTTTGAGACAGAATAAAGTCAAAAGAAACAACAAAAAAAATAAGTTTTGCACTACAGGTACTTCAAGTGACCCTTACTCCATTTTAAAAAAATCAAAAACTATCCAAATTGTCTTTAACCAGAACTTACAAGATGCTAAATGCTAAGTTTTCCCGATAAACCACAATGCTAATGCTATTTTTCCGCGCCTTTGTTTTAGTTTCTGTTTTTTTTCAAGCAAAATATGATTTTTCACGATAAAACCCAGAACATCAACACACTTCCCAACGCACACAAACACACAAACTGACAAAACTGAATTATTGAAAGCGACCCTGCGAGAAAAAAGGACGCTTAGCCTGGCTTTCTGCTAAATGATTTAAAAGCAGGGTTATTCCTCTTTCTTGCTACAAATCAAAGACTTTTGAAAAATTCACAAAATGGGATGGCCGTCGGTTGATATTGGCCGTCCTCTACGGCGCTAACCTCACGCCATCACACAAACATTTGCTGACCTGGCAACCCAAAGTTGGCAGGACAAACAAGTCACGGAGTGGAATATTTGCGGGTAAAAGTCATCGTCGGTCAGTCTCACTTTTCGATTTCCGCAAATGAGTGGATTTCCAAGCAAAATTAGGATTGGACGCATTAAACCAAAGTATTTTGTATTCTAAATTATTATTTTTCAACTTGATGATAAAATATGTATAGAAATGTGTATTTCATGTTCAATGAGTAGTAGCACATTTGCCTAAAGTCAGCTAGGATGGGCTCCGGCACCCTCATGACCCTGATATGTTGGAAAAGTATGGGTATATTTTGATGTTCAACCAGTTTGGGGTGTCCATGGTCTAATGGAGTGAACTCCGGCACCCCCGCGATCCTCATGAGAATGAGCAAAATGGAAAATGAATGATTTTTTTTATATTTCAATGAGAAATTGCGATGTATTTTGATTTAGACTTTAAAGTACCGCCAATTTCTGGTATACTAACTAGACAATTAGCATTTTTCTTGGGGAAAATACATAAATAAAATGCTACGCGCCAAAACAATGAATTTAATGTTTTTATTGTCATTATAAAAGTATAATGAGATGTTACTGAACTAAAATAAATATACAAAAAAACAAAAAAGCCTGACTTTATTGACATTATTTACAGATTCCTGGCTAATGGACTAGCGGGCTAATGGGCTAATGGGCTAGTGAGCTAATGGGCTAGCGGGCTAACAGGCTAAAGAGATTAAAAGTGTGTTTTTGGATATATTTTACATCATTTTAAATGGTGTTGTGGCTCAGTCAAATATATTAAAGTACTTTACAAAATTATCTATATTTCTTATTCCTCTATGATTTGTTGGTTTTATTGTTTTTATCAGAGTTTTGAAAAATTTGGTGGATTTTCAAGCTCCATTTAAAAAATTTAATGGCCTATAATTGAATCCAAGATTTAGGGGGCATCTTATTTTTTAAAACAAAAACAAACAAAAATAAACATTGTTATTGGGACAAATTAATTTTGCAGGTAAAGTGTACTCATGAGGATCACGGGGGTGCTGGAGTTCACTCCATTGCACCATGAGCATTCCAAACAATTTGAACATACTTTAGTTTATAGTGTCCAATCCTAATTTTACTCGGAAATCAACTCCATTTCTTTGAAAAATGCCAAATTGAGTTGTCTTCTTCCATTTTCCTGCCATTGTTGTCTTGTCAAGCTCCTTCTAAAAGCCAAAATGGCCGCCCACTACTACTTTGGTGTCTCACTTTGGACTTAATTACAAGTGGCGAGCAAATGCGACAGGCGGCGTTCTAATCTTTCCGTCGACTCTTCAACAAATGGGCCACCGCGTCGTAGTCGCTTAGATGGCTTCTTGAAATTGTATCGTCGTTGCGCCGCCGCCGCTTTAACGACGCCTCGCCACGCATCTATTACGCCGCCGTTATTATCAACGCGGCGCAGCCATGATTAAAGCGGCGCTTGGGCTCGAATATTAAAGCTGCCGCTCGCTAATATACCTTTTCAAAGACTTCCTACCGCTAGCTAAGATGATGTGTCGTTGTTAGCCGCGATTCTTCTCGTTAGCTACGGTTAATTGCCCAGTTTAATGTGCTAGGGATGGCTCGCAAGCCATATGTGGCTCTTTTTATAGCTAAACATGGCTTTCCGCTAACCTATTAGCTAAAATGTGCGGGGGTGTCAGACTCGGGTTGGCTAAAAATATGCAACGCTCCGCCCAGTGGTAGGATTTTATATTTTTTATTTAATTTTTTATTCTTTTGCATAGGATGCGATTTAAAGAAAATTAGACCAGGACGAGAAATTGTAATGGGAGAAAAAAATGGCTTCCTACTTCTTAGCGGTACGAGCAGTGGCGGCTTTTTGGTTTTTTTTTTTTTTTACAAGAACGCGAAATTTGTGGCGTCTTTTCATCCTTGTTCTATTTTTGCTTGATTTGTTGTTTTGATTGACAGGAGAAGTGTGTTTGCGCTGATTGGATTTTATAACCTGATTTCCATGCGTGGCATTGTTTTCAGTTCTAAATAAAACTTGCAAACAAGAGATTGAATGCACTTTTTTTTTCAATAACAATTGATGTTCTCTCGTCAAAGAATAGTTTTTTTTTCAATAAGTTAACACACTTCTAAATTAAATAATTCTCGCTATTTGATTGCTGCCAAACCTCCAGTGAAACTGAATTGGACCTTATCAATGACAGTAAAACTCAATGTCAGCCATTACAAAAGAAAATGATCCTGATATGTATTCCAAAAATACATTTACAGTAAATTTATTACTTAACATTTCCAATAACACTAATGAAACAAACTGCAGATAAAAGAAAGCATCATGTTTTATCGTAGCCAATTTTTATGTCACTTTCAGGTCGTTTTAGGGTACTTCCAGGTCACTTCTGGAAAATTTGGGATCATTTCCTATTGGTTTTCAGGGTCTTTGATCCACAAATAACTAAACCGCCAAGTATTCAATAGATTATTATTTTAATTACCGTATTTTCACGACTATAAGGCGCACTTAAAAGTCGAAATTTTCTCCAAAATAGACAGTGCGCCTTATAATCCAGTGCGCCTTATATATATGGAAAAAAACTGAAAACCAAAAACGAAAAACCACCACTGTCGGATATTAAAAAACCACAAAGGCCTGAACTGAAACAATACTGTTAAATACGCAGATGCCATCTTAGTTTACAACATCTTCCATCATATAGCTCCTCCCCCACTGCATGATTTATACAAAAAAAATCCAAAACATCAACAATGGCTGGCTCTAGAGGTGACTGTAAAGTAGTGAGTGCGTCATACCTGGAAGTCAATAGCAAATACCGTATTTTCACCACTATAAGGCGCACTTAAAATTCTTAAATGTTCTCCAAAATAGACAGTGCGCCTTATAATCCAGTGCGCCTTATATATGGAAAAAAATGTCATTCATTGATGGTGCGCCTTATAGTCCTGAAAATATGGTATTTAGATTTCATGCAACATGCTTATTCATTTATTTATCTAACTGTATCCTCACTGGGTTCACAGGGGTGCTGGAGCCTACCCCATCTGTCTTCAGGCACACCTTGAATTGGTGGCCAGTCAATCACAGGGCACATGACAACAAACAACCAATCACTGGTAGCTAGGGCCAATTTAGCCTACAATTAGCCTAGCATGCATGTTTTTTGGAATGTGGGTGGAAACCAGAGTACCCGGAGAAAACACACACAAGCCCTGGGACAACATGCAAACTCCACAGAGGTGGACCAACCTGGATTTGAACCCACGCCGACGTTATAACCACTCATCCACCGACCGGGTTGCCTCAATTCAATTGAATTCAATTGTATTTCATGCTGAACGCCAACTAAACTCAACAGGCGAATTTTTCTTGAAGAAGTTTCCTTCTCTCTCTCTCTCTCCTCCCTCGAGGAAATACCCGACCTGACCCGACCCGTCGCGGCGCCACTTGACTTTTCCGCCATTTGAAGCCCCCGCGGAAGGCGTGCGCCGAGCGTGCGGGCGGCCATTGATCAGCACGCCGTACGATGAAAGACAGGATTGGAGCAAGACGATCGATCAAAGAGGTTTTCTTCGAGTAGGGTAGGAGGAAAAAAAGCTGTTTATTTAAAAAAAAACACAAAAAAATACCAAAGAAGAAGAAAAAGAGGCCTTTTATCAAACCTGGCAACCACAGACACACACAAATACACACAAAAACACACCAATAGACCCAAATTCACACAAATACACACCAATACACACAAATACACACAGCAGGGCTTTGACAGGATGTTGCCCACGCATCCAAAACACAGACATGCCGACACACAAGCTGCAAAGGAAGGCGGAGGTGGCGAAATCAGGACAAGAAGAAGAAAAAAGCGAGAAAAAAAACAAAAAACAACAACAAGAAAAACCTAGGAATGGAGAAAGTGGAGGAAAAAAATCATGGAAGGCTTTTTGATTGACAGCAAAGGCGTTTCAACATGGCTGCCGAGAAAGGAAGTCAATTCGTCCTTGTCACATCCTGTTTGGCGAAGAAGCGCTTGACGTTGGCAGACTGGGCGATGTTTTGGGGAAAAAAAGGCGGCCATGTTTTCTTGGGTTTTGTTTTGGTTTTGTTAAAATATTATTTGAAGGGAATGGAGTGGTGAGATTGAGGTTGAGAGTTTATTTTTATTTTTGGTACTTTAATACACTCGATTTAAAGAAAAATAAGCGCGTTGCCATGCAAAAAGTCTGTATTTTATTTTAACAAAGGTTAATAGTTATTTTAAAGCAGATTTAATTTATTTATCTTTAATTCTAAAGGCAAAAATACTACACAATTTGGGAATTAATATTGAATTAATTGAATAAATACATTGTCATTTTATTATGCTCAAAAACTTGGGAAATCAGAAAATTAATTAGACATTTATTCAATTATTTTTTCCTTTAGAGAAAACAAAACATCTAGTGGAATTAATTAAACTGTTTTTACATTTTATGACACTTTAATTAAAAAAAAAGTGTAAATTGTGTATGAACAAATCACATGGGCTAATCATCATTTGGTGGCGCATGTGGCGCCGTCGGCTAACAAGTTAGCGTTTGGCTAACCGACAGCGTCAGATGTTGTTTTTCAGGAACATCCTACCCTTTTTTTTTTTTGTTTTTTTTTGTGTTCCCTCTCGAGGGGGAGGAAAGCCAACGAGCCGGACCGTCGCCACAATAACGCCAGGAAATGAGAGTCGATGAAAGCCAGCGAGAAAGCGAACCCGGCCAGCGAGGAAATGAGCGAGAAACGGCGAGATGAAATGAAGACAGTCACCATCTTCGATAAGCTTGCCAGGTAAAAAAATAAATAAAAAAAATCAAGCTTTCCTCTTCCCAGGCTATTCTATCACCTTTGTCTTGTTTTTTTGTCTCGCTTACAAGCAACAAAAGAAGCAATTTTGGCAAAACCAAAGATGGCACCCGGACATTTCGTCCCCGGACCTTTGGTAGATATAATATTTAGATTTTTTTTTAATAAATGGATTAAAAGAAGTGGATTAAAAGCCCTGAATATTCAGTTTTTTAAAGATCTAAAACAATGTTTATTTTAGGTTTTTTTTAAATATATTTTTAGATTTTATAAAATTATTTTTGAACTAAAAACACAGAAAAAATGGATTAAAAAATGACAATTATTTATTTAAAAGGGAGAAAATCAGGAAATTTAATATACATCTATACTCTTCATTTTATTTTAGCTTTTATAAAATATATTTTTAGATTTTACAAAATGATTTTTGAACTAAAAACAGAAAAATTGATTTAAAAAATGACAATTATTGATTTAAAAGGGGGAAAATCAGGAAATTTAATATACCCCTATACTCATTTTAATTTGATCCTAAAACACAAAGTCAGCACTCATTAACTTTCTCGGGCCGCACAAAATGATGCGGCAGGCCAGATTTGGCCCCGGGGCCGCCACTTTGACACCAGAAAATATTTGGCTGCCGTTTTCTGGGGTTGTTGGATTTTGTCAGATTGATTACTATGCTAAAAAATCCCCAAGACATGTTGAACCAATCCAATTTCGCCAAGCAATTGCGGGCAATGAAATCTCAGTAGTGTTAAGTAGATGATACTTTTATACTAAAATGTTTTTGACTTTTTCTGTTGTTTGGACGTACTTTTCGACTTCCCCGTGCAATTAAATTTGCCAAAGCACCTGTTTGGCGGCCCCCCCGATCCCAGGTCGAGTCGCTTTCCCCGCCGAGGCATGAGAGTGCCAGCTGTTTTCAAGGATTTTTGCTAACGAGAAAACTTGAGGCTCAGCGAATGAAGTGGTTTGGAAACGCGTTATTGCGAGGGATCACCAACAGAGGTCATCGTTTTTCAAGATTTCGTCAATTTTTTTACCCTGATTTACGAGCAAACTTTTACGGTTGAAGTTAAAACACAAACAACGACAATTACAAACTATACGCATATTAGCCGCACCCGCGTATAAGCCGTACCCTTAAAATTGCCTTAAAATGATTGAATTTGACAATTTCCCTCGTATAAGCCGCCCCCTGATTCCCAATTTTCGCCTCCATATTCATAGTTTTAATAGGGAGTACAAATGTGTTACTTTGAAGGGGAAAATCTTAATAAAAATCGTCAAACGTGGTATTTCTGAGATATTATATAAACCGATTAGATTGTATATTTCTCAAGGGTGTTCCCTGCATGTAGACAGATTCAAAAAGGAAGTCATGTGAGCGGTACAACCAAGAAGTGTGTCTGTACAAGGTAAGATTTTGCGGGAAGGTCACACAAAGGTCGTGCCAGAAAAGCAAGATGGCCACCTGTTCAATTTTTCTCTTTTTGACTTTGACCTCGGATATGTTGCGTCTGCACGGACGCCAGGGGGTCAGAAAACGTTAGCGTGCATTCGGGTAAGTGTGTGAATATGTGTGTTGCACAGCTGTTGAGGGAGGGGCCAGAAAGTAATGATGCCAATGTATCATTGTGCAAAAGAGTGTGTGTATGTGGGAAGGGCGGAGCATCCCGTCTGTTGAGGAAATTCCATGAAATGTGCCTAAATATATTAGATAACTTTTTCAATTGCCATTATTTCTTCCATTTCTTCTTTTTTGTCGTATTTTCCGGACTATAATTCGCTTTAAAAAAAATAGTTTGGCTGCGGGTGCGAATTATGAGCAGAATTATTCACATAACCACAAGGGGGCGGGCTAGGCCCAAATTGACAATTTCAATTGGGTGAACTTTTGGCTTAACCCCTAGGGGTCACTGTTCAATCCCCTACAACTTATAAAAACAACGACGAAGTACCTAACAAAAATTTGTTTATTACTTTTACGTGAGTTTATTATTTTTAATGCCTTTCAAGATGACATGTCTATTCTTCCCTTTAAATTTGATCAAATAAAAATCCCCCCATAAATGCGCCTTATACTCCAATCCGCCTATTCTTATTATTTTTATTATCTCTTGCATTGAGCATTTTTTCACCAGTGCGCCTTATACTCCAAAAAATACAGTACTTAAAAGAAATGGTGTCATCAAAATATAAGTTTTTGGCGAAAAGAGAAACCTTTTGCATGCTCACTTCTTAACCGTAACTAACATTTGTGGGTCTTTGTAGTTTACTCAGCTAAACCTGGACTATGTTGTATTTTTTACACAAAAAAAGTGTGTGCGTGTGTGTGTATATGTGAAAGACAGGCAGTACTGTAGGGCATCACCTTGGCAGAGGTATTAAATCTTTTTCATCCTCTCCCCGGGCTGTCGGCAGAAGCGGCAAGACAGATTTACTTTCTATCTCTCTCGGACTTCCACACACACATATACACACACATATACACACACACACACACATACACACACATATACACACACAGTTACACACACACACATGGGGTGTATCTCAACATGTTCCTAGTAAAGTGTCAACGGCTGACACCGGGCAGAACAATTCAGCCTGGCAGGTGCTGAATAAGCACAAAAAGGGAAGAAAGCGCTTTTAAATGAAGTACAAATGTTAAGTTGTAAGTTTTGTAGTACCAGGGTTGGCTAAATACTTTTGTATGCAGGGTTTTAAGGTTTATTTTTGGAAAGGATGTCAAGGCAAAAGGGTTTTTGGGGATTGTTGGTATTTTTTGGTTGTGTTTGATTAAAATCTGTTGGAGAAATGATATAATATTTAGATTTTTTTATGTAAATGGATTAAAAGAACTGGATTAAAAGCCCTGATTATTCAGTTTTTTTTATAGATCTGAAACAATGTTTATTTTAGCTTTTTTAAAATATATTTTTAGATTTTACAGAATGATTTTTGAACAAAAAATACAGAAAAAATGGATTAAAAAATGACAATTATTGATTTAAAAGGGGAAATCCAGGAAATTTAATAAAAATCTATACTTTTCATTTTAATTTGGTCCAAAAACAGAAAGTCAGCACTCATGATTTACTTTCTTGGGCCGCACAAAATGATGCGGCGGGCCAGATTTGGCCCCCGGACCGCCACTTTGAGACCAGTGATCTAAACCTAGCCAAGAAAATGCTTCTAAATTATTAACAAAATGGGTGACATAAAACGACGTCCAAACGTCTTTTACTTAAAACCCATAAACAACAAAGTAAATTATTTTTAAGAAAACACATTTTTAAGCGGTAACGTCATTATCAAACTTTTCTACTCACCCAAAAAAATGCTAAATTGAGTAAAACAACCCAAATCTACTCATTCTGCCACTTGTGACTGTCAACAATTGTCGTCAAACTGCAATTATGAGACATTTTGACAGTTGTAATCAAAATCCATGTAAAGTCCAAAAGCTTTTTTGTTCATACTAATTACATAAATGTGTGTGTGTAAGTGTGTGAAGGTTGTAGGAGTAATTTCAAGGAGTACTTTGAAGACGCGCCATGGCGCATTAGTGGCCTGACGGATACTAAAAGGATTACAGCGGACTGAAAAATCCGGCGCGTCCTCTGGAAATTTGGGCAAATGAAGAATTCATGACGCCTCAAAAATAAAACGACCGGTGGCCCAATCGGCCCAGATGTTTTGCGTCTAAACAGAGCGGCGCGCTGGGTGGATTAATGCGACGGCGCCGCGTTTGCGTCCGAGTGAGCCTTCGCGCCGATTTAGCGTACAGGATTTTGGAATTCTGCTCTGTGACTCATGTTTTGGTTTTAGCGAAAGCGGAGAGAGTTCAACGACACGCGCGTAAAACAAGTATAATGGAGAGACAAAAACGAGGTTTCACATTAACTTTTTTCCAATGGAAATTGCCAAAAAAGTTATATAGTTATAAGATATACTTGTATATACTGATATGTATACTGATATGTATACTGATATGTATACTGATATGTATACTGATATGTATACTGATATGTACACTGATATGTATACTGATATGTATACCGATATGTATACTGATATGTATACTGATATATACTGGAATACACGGGAATACACTGATATATACACATATATATACTGATATATACACATACATATATGCACATATAACATATATACACATTAATACACATTAATACACATATATACTGATATATACGCGTATATACTGATATATACGCATATATACTGATATATACTGATATTTACACATGTACACATGCATATATATACACATATGTATATATGTGTGTGTGTGTGTGTATATATATATATATATATATATATATATATATATATATATATATATATATATATATATATATATATATATATATGAATACACATTTATAAAGATATATAGACATACAAACATATATATACATACATATACATATATATATATATATATATAGACATTCATATACATATACATATATTTACATATACTTTTTGCTAACAAAAAAATGTACAATGTTAAATAAATACAGTATACAATATTTTTGTAAAGACTAGGGTATGTCGACAATGTTTTTTTTTTACTCATTAAAACCTGGCAAGAATCTCCAGTTTTTTTTGGAACGGTTTACTTTGGCTGGGATGGATCTCATTGAACAATGGAGCTTAAAGTTATAAATTCAAATTCCAACAAGTTATAACGTTAATACATGAATCCATGAGCATGTGCTTTTTTGTTTTATCAGTGTATGGCTTTGCCTTACACCAGCATTACATGACATGACATGTTTTGCAGCGGGCTAAGCTGCCACTTTGTCTTACACACTCTGAATGCTAATCAACAGATGTCATCACACACTCAAAGAGCGGCAAGGAGGATTAGCTGGCGCGGGTGCTTTTTTAAAAAGGCTAACGCTAACACTTTGAGTGGCTCTGAGCAGAGAGGGAAGGAGACAAAAGTAGAGGGGGACAAATGTTATACAGCGTGCCAAGACAGCAACAGAAATGGAGACCCACAAAGAAAAAGTGCTTGTCCTCGCATTCACCCCAGTTAATATTGCCGGAGCCATTTTTCTTGTTAGCCGTTTTATTTCTCCAATCTGCACTGACAACAACAGTCATCTAATTGCTCATCTGGCCTTTTGGAGCCGACCAATACAAAAAAAATAATAGTGCAGGATGGTAGTTAACCTTCTGTCCGTTATGTACACTTTAAAACATGCACGTTATTTTTATTTGCTTTTTGTAAATCAGTCTTGAATGGGAATTACAAGCAAAAATGTTCAACTTTAGCGATTATAGTCAATATTTAGATTTTTATTTTCTCCATCTGTTGAACTAATATGTAAAAATGATGTTTAAAATGTTATACATGAAGTACTCGATATATAAAAGCAATAAAATAATCCATGGTCACCGAAAAGTATCATATGAGCTGTCCTTGGTTCTGAATCCAACCCAAATAACTATCCATGGTCCTGATATTTCCATTTCTTGTTTCCATCTTATTTTATATTTGTTTTTTTTCACTTTTATTTAATATTAGCATATTTGGTCCTGCCTGCAGCAATACTACATTTTTGCAATTTACTTCACCTGTCATATTTGATCAACTATAGATGAAAAATTACAGTAAACCAACAAAGTTTCTCTCTGAATTGTTGTTGTAAACACAGAGTTGAACCCTCAAACTCAGAACTACGAAGCAGACAGACTAACCACTATACTACCTATGATTACCTGTAAAAGTTATTCGTCAAATATGTTTAATAATAATACTAAAGTATAATAAATTAATGTATATTTTGTCTATTTACACAAACGCCATTGAACCAAGTTACAGTAATTTTCCATTATTAATATTTTTTAGCAAAAAACGACAAAAAAAGTAAACATCAAAGCCTTGCATATCAACTTGACTTCATAAAATAGAAAAATAAACAAGTCAACAGAAATTGACCAATGAAAAAGGTGACGCTTGAAGAAGACAACCCCCAGGAGGATGAGGAAGGAAAAGAGGGCGATGAAGAAGGGGGAGGGAGGTGGGATTCCTTATCGGAAAAAAGCAGACACCTTTATCTGCCTGCCCTCCAGACACAGAAGCAAACTCATCACAGCGGCGCCATTAGCCACGTAACCAACGAGCCACGAATACCACGAGTCCCGAAACAAAAGCCTAACAACGCGCTGCAATACCACGCTCGGCCACCGTAACAGCGACGGCGCAGTGAAACCGGGACTTATTTCCATTAGCGTGTTGACATCGCTGGATATCATAGGTTCACATTTGCGGTAGCTAGATAACTTTTTTCCTGAATTGAAATAAACAATATAGCACGATCAAATATGAATATTACCATATTTTCTCGCATATTAGCCGCATCTGCGTATAAGCCGTACCCTTAAAATTGCCTTCAAATCATTTATTTTGACAATTTCTCGCGTATAAGCCACCCTCTGACAATTTTAACCTCCATATTCATGGTTTTAATAGTGAGTACAAATGTTATTTTGAAGGAAAAACCTTTAAATCCAAAAATATTTTCTTGAATTTCATTTATAGACGTCAGAATGAACTTTTTTAAGCGTTTTATCTATTTAACTCTTCAAAATTTTTAAATAAATGACCATATCGGCCATATTGTCTTACATTATGGCGTTAAGTCTAATTTATGCGCATATAAGCCGCACCCTCGATTCAGTCATCATTTTTTAAAGTGAAAAATACGGCCTATACGCGAGAAATTATGGTAAATCTGAGAAAGGATAAAGAAAATAGGCTGAATTTAAGATTATTTTGATCATATTTGGACACCCCGGGAATTCAGACAACAAAAAGGGCAAAGCAACAATTGCTAGCATCACCAAATGGGAACGTGGCCCCGCCCCCTTGTTTCACATATGCACAGGTGAGCGACAGGTGCCATTTTGGGTCCATGAATAAGGATTAGCGTCTGGCAGAAATGTCACCTGGGAGGAGGGGCCCGGCCCAAATACACACTCCATTGAAAATGTCAGAGGCCGTGTCCAGTCATTTATCTGATGGAGACGAGAGGCAAATGTCAGCTGTTCCTCAAAATGGCGGCGTGAAGCCGTGATAAAGACTGATGTTGACGCAAGCTCACATTTAGAATATCTGCTTTGGATTTTTTTTTTTTTTTTTTTTTACATCAAAAAGTTGACATTTTTGGAAGGAAATTGTCTTCAAAATTAGGTCAAGTCATTTTTGGGGGGTTTTGTGACTGTATAAAGTCATTTAATATGTTTTATTTTTCATGGGGAATTTTTTTTTGGGATAAATTAATAAAGATATATAGATAATAAAGATAGATAGATAATAGTAAAAAAAATGTTCAAATCGTTTTGGGGAAAAAATGATGAAACTCAAATTTAAAGTCCACTTTATTTTATATAACAACGAAAAATACAATATAACACAAAACTTTATTATATTGTATTTTTTGTTGTTACATAAAATAAATTGAACTTTAAATTAGAGTCATTTTTCGCATTTTCATCAAAAAAGTGCGCCTTATAGTCCAGAAGATACAACTACCTTTTGGCATGGATATCCATATAGAAATTTCTTGAGAATAAAGAAAAATAAAATATAATAAAACCTTTATTATATTGTATTTTTTGTAGTTAAATAAAATAAATTGAACTCTAAATTAGATTAATTTTTCACATTTTTATCATCAAAGTCCTTTTTTTTCCCCAACACGTCTTGAACAACATTATTATTTATTATTATCTATAATCTTTATTCATCTTTATAGTAAAAAAAAACGTAGTACTTGTGAGGAGGAAGTAAAATATTTTGGCATTTTTGTGGGAAAAATTGAACTTCAACTTCAACAAAAATCTGTCCTTTTCAAAGTAAAAGAAAAGTACATTTTACATCTTACTCTTTTTTAAATAGAAAAAAATTGACAATGTAACATTTACTAATAATCATTGTTAAATAACTTCAAAAGTACACAAAATATCTTTAAAAAAGCTTGTAATACACAAATCAGGACCATTCCGGTCAGCCATTTTGGCAAAATGGAGGTCAAGCACAGTGTCCGCACAAAAAGCCTTCTTTGTTTATTTTTAGCTATCTCGCTAAACGGCGTCTTTAACCGTTGAATCCGCCGCCGTCTCAGGTAATAGCCGGCAGCGCTGCGCCTAACGAGCTCCCTCCCCAGTTAGCCTAACGAGCTAGTCTATTTGCGCATCTAATTAGGAGGCCGCCATCGGCGCCGTGCCCTCGGGCTTCATTAGCGCGTCTTGGTTAAGGAGGACGTGCACTTAGCAGGATGCTAATCACTTCTCTGCTTCTTTAACAAACGAGCTCGGGAAAAAAAAAAACTGCTCAAATCGGGGTTATGTTCGCAGGGGGGTCCTTGTCATGGATTGACGTTGATGGCAAATGACGACAAATTCAATTTAAGCAAATGAACATAATCTTAATAATTTGCGCTGCCAGTAGATGGCAGTGTTGTTCATTTCAACGAGGATCTTAGGCAAAGTGTACATGGAATTGGAAAAAAAAGACAATATTTACAATGAGAATAACGATAAAGATATAAACTACAGCATGGGTGTCAAAGTGGCGGCCTGCGGGCCAAATCTGGCCCCCGCATCATTTTGTGCGGCCCGGGAAAGTAAATCATGAGTGGTGACTTTCTGTCTTAGGATCAAATTAAAATGATAGATATAAATGTATATTATATTTCCTTTGTTCCCCCTTTTAAATCAATAATTTCATTTTTTAATCCATTTTTTTTCTGTGTTTTTAGTTCCAAAATCAAATCATATCAAATTATATCTAAAAGTTATTTTCTGTTTTCCACTTTAATATGGAAAATAATTAAAGAAACATTTGGTTTCCTTTTGAAATGAAAAACAAAAGATTTAAAAAATCCCTTTACTCATAAAAAACTAAAAGAAACATTGTTTTTAATGTCGCATTTATAAAAAATATCTAGATATTATACCTAAAATAGTCAACAGCCTAAAAAAAATTCAATATAAGCCATCAAAGTGAAGAAAAATAAGTATAAATCTGAGTCAAACTTGATCACAGCTCATCCACACAACAACAAAAAGTGCGCCTTATAGTCCATAAAATCCAACTCCTTTTTGTCATGGCTTTCCATGTAGAAATGTCTATTTAGCAACACGTCCTAAAGCAAGTTTCCCCATGTTTTACAGTCTTTGTTTCTCCACATCCTTCCCTTGGCTTTCCTCCTCGCTTTTTCATTCAATCCTCCTCCTCCTCCTCAATCTTTTTTCTTCCTTTTTTCCTTTTTTTTTTAGCTTCTGGCTCATCTCCGCCGCCGCCCGAATTCTCATTTCACAGCACAACATCATCTCCCTTCATCCCATTTTTTTCTTTCTGTGTCATCCAGCTTGTTGGCCTCGTCTGGCCTTTTAATGTCCCCCACGCGTTCGCCTTTTTCTCCTTCTTCTTCTTCTTCTTCTTCCTCCGCGTTGTGGGAATGTGGCGGATCTGTTGAGTGTTGTCATCCGTCCCCCTCGGCAACCCCCCCAACGCCCCCCCAAAATACAAGGAGTCAAATAACAACACACACAGAGTGCAAGACACTCTTCCCAAATGGGATTAGATTTGAGTTGGCCTTTTTTTGCACGTTTTTGAGGCTGCTGAGTGGTCGCCAGTTAAGAAATAATTAAGATTTTTAACAAGTCAACCATCAAAAAAGGACAAGATGGCAGTTAACCTTGTACACTATAAAACATGCACACTATTTGACTTTTCTAAATCAGTCAAAAATGTCCAACTTGAGCGATTAAAGTCAATATTTGATTCGTATTTTTCTATCTGTTGAATTATTATGTAAGAAAATACTGTTTAAATTTTTATACATGAAGCAATCGATATATAAAAGCAATAAAATAATCCATGGTCACTGAAATAGCTGCTCTGAAAAGTATCATAAGAGCTGTCCTTGGTTCTGAATCCAAGACCGCTAGATATCCACAAATAACTATCCATGGTGCTGATTTTTTTCCCATGTATTTTTTTTCTTTTTTTAGCAAAAGACTCAACTATTGTTGTTTATTTTTGGGCTATGCCCTTTCTGGAGTATTCATTAGTAAGTATTGTCTCTTTATTGAGTTTTTCTTTCCATATTTGTCAAAAAACATAATTTTTGGGATATGTAACGTTGCTCTTTGCAATACTTTGTTATTTTTCTGTTTGAGTTTAAGCATTTTACTTTCTATTATTTGGTAGATAGTTGTATTTTTACCAATTTTTTTGGATTTTTTTGTGATCTGATATTTTCTCAAATATATTGTAGTATTTATATTGTAGTATTTCGAGTATTTTTTGCTGTCGCGGTCCCATTTCTGTGGGAGATCTAAATGATTTTCTATTAGCGCTTTGGCTTGTTAACGGCGCTCCATTTGATCACGCTAATCAAATTGAAAACCCTTCGTCTCGCCGCACAAACACGTCGCAAACCTCAAAGTGCCTCACAGTTTCATGTGTGTATTTGTGTGTTTGTCTGTCTGTGTGTGTTTGTGTGTTTAGAAAACAAAAATCAATAGCGTGATGTTATGTGGCTACCGTAAACAAACCTCACGTTCCTTACCAAAGCAGATAATAGAAAAAGCCTAAGGAAAAGTATTCATTTTTTACATGACCTGAAATCAACAGAAAGTGACCAAAAAATGTCTCAAAGGTAACAGCAATGACTCAGAAATGCACCAAAATCTTAAGAAAGAGACCAAAAATCTACAAAGTGACCAAAAAATGCTCCCAAGCCAACAGCAATGACTCAAAAATGCTCCAAAGCTAACAGCAATGACTCAAAAATGCCCCAACATCTTAAGAAAGTGACCAAAAATCTTAGGAAAGTGACCAAAATTTGTCACAAAAGCTAACAGCAATGACTCAGAAATGCCCCAAAATCTTAAGTTATGAAAATTCAGACACCAAAAAATGCTTCAAAACAGCAAGAGACTCAGAAATGCTCCAAAAATCAACAGCAAATGACAAAAAAATCATCAGAAAGTGACCAAAAATGTACCAAAGCTCCCAGCAATGACTCAGAAATGCACAAAAAATCAACAGAAATGCACCAAAAATCAACAGAAAGCGACCAAAAATCATCAGAAATTGACCAAAAATGTCCCAAATCTAACAGCAATGACTAAGAAATCCCCCAAAACCTTAAAAAAGTGACCAAAAATCAACAACATAACCAAAAATATCCACCAAAGCCAACAACAAATAACTCGAAAATGCCCCAAACGCAACAGAAAGTCACCTAAAATGCCCAAAAAATCAACAACTTGACTGGAATTAAACATTAGTTAATTCACTGCCACCTTCTCACTTGAAATTCATTGGACATCTGTCATATTACTCATTTCAATTCCCAGCAAAAGGTTGAAAAATAGCTTGTTTTTAGGTTTTTGTCATGAATTTTATACATTGTAGAATGACTTCATGACTAAAACATGTCAATAATTGTTGTATATCGAGTCAAACTGACCGAGTTTGCTATTCAAACCCATGATTTCTTGTTGTTGTTGTTGTTGTTGTTGTTGTTGTTGTAGCTACCCCTCAAACAAATATTTCCCTGTTGAAAGATGATCCAACCAACGGCAATTATTCAACGTCGCCGTCCCTTTAAATCCCTTGACCGCACACCCGCTCGTCATTGGCGCGTGTTGATAAACGAGGCGGGATTAAAATTCAACGTTAATCCATTACGGGGTCCCGTCAGAGCGGTCTCGTCGGGATAATGATCCACCGCCATGTTTTTTTTTTTTTTTTGGGCGGGGGCGCTGGCGCAAAGTTAGACTGAGTGAATCCAATGTGTTGCTGATTAAGGCCACCCTAAACCCGCTATAAAAGCCACCAATGGCCGCCCATGCTAATCGGGGGCCGTAAAATGGCAACTAAATATACAGGGAAAACCTGCTGTTAATGGCGGAGAGCTCTTTGTTACACAGTCACATTTTATCTTGGCCGCGGAATAACACTAAATTATATTATGTCATAAAAAACAACAACAGTGAGGACCTTTCAGGACCTTTTTTTTACGCTTGGAGTAACCTTGACTGACTTTAGCATCGTCCTCTTAAGGGGGGGGGGGGTATCCTCACGAGGCTCGCGGGGGGTGCCAGCGCTCAACATCGGAATCGGTGGCCAGCCAATTGCAGGGCTCGACAAAATAAATAGCCAATGTGTTGTATTAGCTAGCTTAGCATGTTATTTTGGGTTATGGGAGGAAACCGGAGTAGCCAGAGAAAACCCACACAAGCCCAGGGAGAATGTGCAAACTACATACAGTGAGGACTAAACAGGGATTTGAACCCTGGACTCTAGAACTGCGAGGCAGATGCAACAACCACTCTACACCGGGATGCAATTTTGTTTTTTTACTTTTTTGGGGGAAAAAATATAAATAATTTGCATTTTGTCATTTTTTAATTGTTTTAATGCCTTTCAAGATGAAAATGATATTAGCCAATTTTTTTTCCCAACTTTTGTGAAAACAAAATATAATTCTCCTTTTGCCATTTTTTTATTTTTTTAATGGATTGCAAGAAGACAAAGATTTTAGCATTTTTTTTCTTTAACTTTTTTGGGGTGAAAAATTATATTAAAATATATATTTAGCCTGTTGCCAATTTGTAATATGTTTAATGCCTTTCAAGATGACGAATCTGTTTTTTGTTGTCTTGTTTTTCAAATTTAAAAAAAAATAACACCAAAAAATGTACTCTAGTCCGACTTGGTCATTTATACCTATATTTTCCCCCGTTTATTGGTACATTTTTTGGCTTGTACGACTTGTATCCCTCCCAAAACAACAGTATTTTTCACAAATTTAACTATAAAACAGCCAAAACAGACTCATACTCATATTTTCCACCTATTTTACAAGCCTTATTGATTTGTACCCTCCACAGCAAAGCTTTAAATCACATGACACTTCAATTCAGACCCAAATTCCCCATCCTTTATCATGACCCTGCACAAAACCAGATGCCAATTTCCTTTTTAATACTTTTCTTCACAAGAAACAAAGCCAAAAATGGACCTCAGATGTTCTAGAATTCATATTAAGGTGACTCCACTTTTTTGTGCCAACTCAGCCCCAGCTGTTGTGTTTATATTTTTTATTTTTTTATTTATTATCTGGCGCAATGGCTGCTTTTTTTTCTCCAGTCTCCAGCCAGCGCACATCAGCACGTCCCGTTAAGTCTCCACCGGACCGTGAGCGGCTCGACCGGCCTTTGATTAACACACACAAAACTACAAATAGTTGACAAAACTACTACCACAATATAGTTATGTACAAAGACAGATGATGATCTAATCTAGGGTTGTGAAAGTGGTGGCCCGGGGGCCAAATCTGGCCCCGCCACATCATTTTGTGCGGTCCGGGAAAGTAAATCATGAGTGTCGACTTTCTGTTTTAGGATCAAATTAAAATTAAGATTACAGATGTATATTTTCCCCTTTTTAAATCAATAATTGTCATTTTTTAATCATTTTTTCTGTTTTAGTTCCAAAAGCATATTTTAATATCTAAAAATTATTTTCTGTTTTCCACTTTAATATTTTTTAGGATCAAATTAAAATAAAGAGTGTAGATGTACATTATATTTCCTGATTTTCCACTTTTTAAATCAATAATTGTCATTTTTTAATCATTTTTTCTGTGTTTTTAGTTCAAAAATCATTTAGTAAAATCTAAATATATAAAAATATTTTCTATTTTCCAATTTAATATTTACCATAATCAAAATATATATATTTTACCTTTTAAAATGAAAAACTAATGATTAAAACTAAGAAAAAAAAGCTCAAATCATTAAATGACAATTACCCTAACTAAGAAAATAAGCTAAAATCAACTTTTAATGGTTTTAAATCGACAAAAAACTAAAAATGTAGGGCTTTTGATCCAGTTATTTTAATATCCAAGTATTCTATCTAAAATAGTCCAACCCACATGAAATCAAGTTGACATTAATGCAACTACAAACCAACCCACACGAGTGTGACACCCTTGATTTAAACACAAGTAAACAACTCGACACTTCTACCTCATCATGGAATTTTTCAGCATTTAGAGTTATACAGACGCCACAAGTACGCAGTAGTACTTCAGTCCGAGTGCACATACGTGTGTAAAAAACAACAACAAGAGTCTCCAGAGAGTAAATCCACTGACCGCACTGTTTCGAGGGACCCATGTGGAACAAAATGTGACTATGGAGCTTGGAAAATGGGATATTAGTTAAAATTAAAAGAGGACTCAAAGTAGATGTTGTTATACTATATACATACAAATACACTACTATGCTACCTTATTTGTATTTACACTGATTCAACCAAATTTGCAGAACAGAGTAAAAAAAGTCAAGCAAATCACAATCCAGAGGACTCCTTTTATTGCATTCATTATTTCATATTTACATTCAAATAATCCTTTGACATATTGCAAAAAAATACATATAAAGTATGTTTTATAGAGCATAAAAATCAAGATAATTACAATGATGAGAGCTTAATTTATCACATTGGACAATTTTTTTTATCGTTTATTGATGATAACCAAGTATTTTAACGTAATTTGTTCGTGTTAAAATTGGATAACTTGGTTCAAATTGGGTTGGAGGGGTTGAATATTTTCATAAAAAATATTCGCATGCAAAAATATGCCATTGACTGAATTAGCTCAGCGATCAGCACGTTCGACTCCCGTGGCTACGACTCGGGTTCGATCCCGCAGTAAGAAAGGACTCGTGGTCGCGTCACCGCCGCCACACGACCGATGACACGCGCACATACGCACTCTGTCCTTTGTTGCGTGACAAAATCTCACGGTGTTGACATCCTGTCACTCAACACATCTACAGAATGTTCATCTACCAATGTTGCACGGATGTCAGATCCAAATCGACTTAACGCTGCCCTCTAGCGGAATGTTTTGCATTGCACTGATTTGCAAAGCAGACTTTCACAGACAAGAGGCACATTAGGAGCATTGCCAGACATAATTATAAAAATGCAAGATTCCAGATGACAGGCAAGTTAAAAGTGAAGATGAATTTTGGATTATGCAAAAAACATATACCAAAAATAATTTCACTTTGACACGATATCCAAATGAGTTCCGTAGCTTTAGCGTAGAAAAAGTAGAGCGCGAACACAACATTGTATTTAAGAACGCTAGCCAAGTATTTTTTACTTTGTTTTGGCATGAAATCCTCCCAGTTTTGGAGGTTTGATATTTAATTTTTTAAAATATTGACTCATTGTTTGCCCTTGACGGCGATTCCACTAAATTTGCCTTTCCACCATAAAGTTAGGCTCCGGAATAACAACCATTCCATCATATTGCCACAAAATTTCAAATCACCCACACATTCCACCAAAACAACCAACATTTTATATATATTTTACATAGCAAGATATTTTACATGCATATTCTCGATATAAAAAGTCCTCCAAACGCGTGCGTCACTTTATACTCACTTTCAAACATCTTCAACTTAAAAGAGTCATAAAACTTCAACTAATTCCTCCCAATCGCTTAGTTTTCACGACAATTCACTTACCTGTATTCCAACCATAGCGCAAATGCTCCCATGAACGCATCAAATTAGCAATTGACATGAACGAGTGACATTAAACGCACCAAAGTAAGAAACATCGGTCCGGTTTCAAACGTTTCGATCCTTAAACTAACGATCGCTTTAACTCAAAATCACCAATAAACGCATGAAAGTAGTATTACTAGTACTACTATTAAAACAGTAAAGTAAACTTTTCCTACCTTCCCATAGGAGAAGAATTAGCGTCCCCAGGTGGAGCTGGCGTCCCCCGGCTCTCGGCGTGGATCTCGCCTGGATAGTCTCCATACCTCGGGCGGGGATAGGCACTCGATTCCCCCCGGCGAGGGCACTCGATTCCCGGTGGAAGGGGAGCGCGTCTGCTCGGTAGCAGGATCCGGGAAAAGAGCAGCGACTAGGGCGATGTGAGCGACCCCATGCCGTCGAGGGGAAATGCTTCCGATCCCCAATCCGAGCTCGAACCTGATTCGGCAAACGCACCTGAATCTGAGATCCACTAATGGAAAAGTGTGCAAGCTAGTCTCCGTCAATGATCCGAACTTTTGAAAGCAGTGAGCGAGTTTAGAAGGGAAAAGATAGGCGAAAAAAACATTAGTCCGTGGCTCCAAGTCCCGAAAAAAAAGAGGAAAAAAGTGAGTCACGTGAGTTGAATAGATCCGATTGGAGTTTGAGAGGTGGAGGTGAAGATGATGTGCTCCTCTTCGCCACCGAATAGTCACTGTGTTCTTCCAACGATGGGCGATGCCTATAACTCTGGATGGGAGTGTGTGTGAGAGAGTGTGAGAGAGAGAGTGAACGAGGGTGCGCGTGCGCGTGTGTGTTCAAGTTGAGAGAACGAATGCTGAATGGATGAAGATGACTGGGTGGGGATTTGGGAATGGGATGGACTATTAAAAACCAGAAATCATCACTTTTATTGTTTGTTTGTTTTAGAGGATGCGTTTTTTACGTGCTTACTATGAATTATTTTCTCTGTTAGTCATATTTTGTATTTTTTTATTTCAAAATGGCATATTTTGTTTCATATAGGTCTCCTAACATATATTTATTTTACAATTTTTGCATTGGATTCATTTTAGTGTCACTCCTCAACTATTATTTTTTTTCTATAGTCATCAATGGTTTTACAATTTTCTATAGTCATTTTTGATTATTTATTATAATGTATAAACCTAAATATTATTTTTTTGCCATGTTAAAATGTTTTATTTCTATTTGACATATATTTCTACGTTCATTTATAATGTAATCAATGTGTGATTTTAGGTCAAATATTTTATTTTGTTATTGAAATATTTTTATTGATCTTGATTTTTTTTTGTAACTCCATCACGTGACCATTCAAAATCAATAAGTGAATGGTCCCAATGCAGGAATGCATGCGCGTGCACGTATGCGTGTCCCCTCACCCTGTATTATTCATCCACAGACACGCACGAGCGACACCTGTTCTCCATGTAATCGATAGACTCACCGTGCACGCGCGCCACATGAACGCGCTTCGGAGAACCACTTTGTAATAAAAAGCATCCACTTTCGATGGACTCTTGCCCCTTTGTGTGTGTGCGTGTTAGCGATGACTCTGGGGAGTCTTTTTGAGAGGAGTGATCGCGCCCCCTAGCGGTCAGAAAGCAAGAATGCATGTCTTGTCCTAATTAGACGTCAAGGGAAGGGTTAGGGTACAAGTTTTTAATCTTATTTTAGGTAAATCATCTGCGGGAATTCATTGTAGTAATAGTTGTACCTGTTTCTTTAAAAGGTGTGGCCTAATAATTGACACTCGAGGGGTGTGGCCTAATGCCAGGTCTGAATTCAATGCTCATACTTGTAGTTTTTCAGAAGTTCTTCTAAAAGATGACTTTTCTGGTCTTTGGCGATATGAAATTATACTTTCCCCAGAAATGAAATATTAATTATATTAGCTTATTTTAGGATGGAAGCAGTGACACTTTACTGACACTAGGAGGGGACAATGTAACCTCTCCTATATATATTAACACCCTGAATTGGTGCCCAGCCAATCGCAGGGTACAATAAGACAAACGACCAATCACTCATAGCTAGAGTCAATTTAGAGCGTCCAATCAGCCTACCATGCATTTTTTTTGAATTTGGGAGGAAACCGGAGTACCCGGAGAAAACCCACACAGGCCCAGGGATAACATGCAAACTCCACACGGGTGGACCAACCAGGATTCGAACCCAAGTCTCCCACTAACCACCACATTGGGCCGCCGCAATTGTAAAGTATCTTTAGTTTGGAAATACGACATATTTCTTGTTTAGTTTTGGGGTTCAGAGACCCTTTTTTATGGGTTACCAAGGCAACCTGAACCTTTCCAAACGACTCGCAGGACCAAGATGGAGCATCTGTCGTCCCAATAAAACCTGGGGGGGAGGTTTCTGCTTACTTTTTCCATTTCAATTTGCACCTTATACTAAAAAATCAAAATAAGACCTTTTGAGTGAGGTAGACACGCCCACTTTGTGATTTAGATGAGTTTTTTTCAAAAAATAATTTGTCATCTTATCACCAATCAATGTCCAATAACAAAGATGGATGGCTTTCTGTGTAATGGAGGAGTATTATGGGATGCAGGCTTCCTCTCAAATGCCCCAATCAGCAGCCACCAAAAAACAAGTCTCAAACCAATAGAAAATGATCCTAAATTTACAAAAAGTAACCTCTAAGTACCCCAAAATGACAAAGAAGTGACCCAAAATGTCATATTTACTCGCATATAAGCCGCATTTGTCGGACAAAATACCAAATTTACTCGCATATAAACCTCATTTGTCAGACAAAATACAAAATTTACTCGCATATAAGCCGCATTCCAAATTTACTCGCATATAAGCCTTATCTGTCAGACAAAAAAACATGGCGGCTGTGTACTAATGGGTAAATTTCAGAATATTCTAAACAGCACTGCCCAAATTTCTCAAAAGTTAGGAAATAAATCCACATATGCTAACTAGCTAGCTAGCTAATGTGCATGTTGTCAGAATTTTGTGTCAGTGCTCACACAGGTGGAGGCTCGGCTTGATGTATCCCGTGAGGTTTTTCCGGGAATGTCAAGCGTGGCTGAGAGGCTGCGAGACCGCGAGCTGTGAAAGGTGAACTGCGGGGATCGGTGCATGGCGACAGGGACTAAAAGACCCCCCAAAAAATGACCCGGGGGGCCGTGGGGGGAGGCCACCCTGCTTACGACATGCTCTCCAAATTGTGTTAATTTTCAAGCGTCAGGTGGGCTTTAAAATCGTATTCTTTTTGGACCAATTAGAATTCAGGCCTGATATTGACCTTTTGACATGGATGCTTTTGGGATGTGGGAGGAAACCAGAGTACCCGGAGAAAAGCCACACATGCCTGGGGGGGAAAGAATAAGATGGGAAGGTTGGAAGCCATCAGGGATTCAAACCTTGATCTCAGAACTGCGAAGCGAACAGGAAAACCACTTAACCAATGTGCCGCATGTTGTTGAAATTGAAATTTTGCATGTTATTGAATTAAAAAATGACTTTTTGAGACTATTTTAGTTCTAAAATAGCCTCAAAAATGAATTTTTGAGACTATTTTAGTCCTAAAATAGCACAGTATTTGGGTAATTATTTGATATGGATTTATGTTTGTTATAGTCATAAAATTAAATCAAATATGGCATAGAAAATAGATTAGGAGGTTTATAAAAAACATGATATTCCTTCTTTCTAGTAAAAAAATGGTTGATTGTCAGTATGTGGATTTAATCAAGAAAAAAAATGGAATTAGGATTAACAGGGTTATTTTTGGAGTTTAAATTGAAAAACATATCCAAATAAACATAAAGGCTGATGATGATATTAAATAGTTTTCACATTTGGGTACCGTTTTCTCCTTCCCATAAAAAAGTCAAACTAATTTAGCAAAGAGTGCGACTCTCAATCCGTCTTTATTAGGCTGGTGTACGCATGCAAAGTGTCCCGGGCGCCACAACCATTCAAACAAACATCCAATTTGCTGGCCCGATTACCCGAGAGAACTTGCAGGGGAGGAGGCGACTCATCAGTGAGACGCTAATAATAATAATAAAAAAATAAAACATAAAAAAAAGAGGAGAAAAATCCACTCGCACATACACAAAGCCGTAAATATTAATTTTCAACAGAAGCCCGTTGCGACTGGCAACTTAATTACACTAATTTCACTGTGATTTGGCCCCACAGGAGAACAAAACACACACACAAATACACACAGATACACACACACAGAGAATAAGCATTTGGCTCAAATACTGAATTAAGAATATTGCCATGGTGGATGATTTCCCCAGCCAAGACCAAAGGCGGCAAATTAGTAGCTGAGGCTAATCATCGGGTTGTTGTCACAGGTGTCATCTTTTTCATTTATAAATCTCAGGTTAGGGTTCCAAAGTAGGCTTTATAAATAACAACATTACAAAAAATATTTTTTAAAACAACTGGGCTTGTGAGTCTGGGTTGTAAATCTGTATATATGTTTATATGTATGTATCAGTGGCGAGCCGTGAATTTCATTCCGACACCTTCAGCTATTTCTGAATCAATCTAACCCTAAAAAAATACATATACATATACATGTATATATGTATGTATATGTATGTATCAGTGGTGGGCCGTGAATTTCATACCGACGCCTTCAGCTATGTCTGAATCAATCTAACCCTAAAAAAATCACATATATATAAACATGTATATCTCTATGTATATGTATGTATCAGTGGCGGGCCATGAATTTCATACCGACGCCTTCAGCTATGTCTGAATCAATCTAACCCTAAAAAAATACATATACATGTATATATGTATGTATATGTATGTATCAGTGGCGGGCCGTGAATTTCATACCAACGCCTTCAGCTATGTCTGAATCAATCTAACCCTAAAAAATACATATACATACAAATACATATACACATACACGTATATACACATATACATACACACACATATATACATATCCACATACATATACACACATATACATATACACATACATATACACATACACATATATACACATACTTACACATACACATATATACACATACTTACACATACACATATATACACATACTTACACATACACATATATACGTATACACATATATACACACATATACACACATATACACACATATACACAATCATATACACATACACATACACATACATATACATATACATATACATATACATTTACATATACATATACATATACATATACATATACATATACATATACATATACATATACATATACATATACATATACATATACATATACATATACATATACATATACATATACATATACATATACAATACATATACATATACATATACATATACATATACATATACATATACATACACATATGCATGTGTATATATCTATATAAAATAATTTGGAAAAATATACATATCATTTCAAAAAGTTAGGTTGTAAATGTGGCTATGCACAGATGGAGATAAAAAGTCAGGTGTGTGTGCTAAAAAAAAGAAAAGAAAAGATAATAAAAACCCCAAAAATATGTGCTTGCGTGTTCTTGTAAACAGAGGTAGACAGGCAGATGGAGATGGAAGCGAGCAAATAGCGGCGGCGGCGGCGACGGCGAGCGACGCGTCGGCGGAAGCGAGCGGGACAACGCTTGTTTGGACAGATGGCGGCTGTGTGCTAATTACAGACCGAGTGCTTGACACTGTGAACACAATCAAAGTGGAAAGTGGCGTGCCAGCAAATAACGAGCCAGGACAACAAAAGTCGAGCGGGCTTTTTTACGTCGCCGTTCTTCTGCAACGTCTAACTCACCAGCGCTCGTGTCGTTATTAAATCATTCTCCTCGCCGGATTTTTTTTGCAAATGCATTAACGCGGCACGAGCTTGGGACAGGTCGCCGTTCAGCGAAAGTACGGTTGTCCCTCAAAGTTTGCTGCCCGAGAAAGTAAAAAAATCCCCTTTTTAAATCAATAATTGCAATTTTCAGGGCCAAAAGTTCTTGAAAAACTTCATCAAAACTTCTTTTGTGTCTTGTTTTGACGGAATGTGTACGTCATGTGCCCGGTGCGACTAATCCTCCGGCAAAGATGCGTTAAACCGGCACAGCTGTGATCGTCAAGCTGCCACCGACAAGTTTGCACAGACACGAAAATATAGAGATTGCCGGATGATTTTTGTTTTTCAGACAAATTAACTGTGGAATCATTTCCAAATAAAATGTCCTTTAAGCAGTTTACCATCAAATTAATGTGCGTGATTGGTTGTTTGTCCTTTTGTGCCCTACGATTGGCTGCCAATTGAGTGTGTGCTCCGCCTACTGGTAAAAATTTGCTTGGATAGGCTACAGCACCCTGCGCGTATTGGGTCACTATGGACAATATTGTCGCAGCCATTTGATGTCAAGTTATGTTGTTACGTTATGTTACTTTACAGTTTACATGAACCTATGTTGCATTATGTCATGTCACTTTGTTTTGTTATGTTGCGTCGTGTTACGTTATGCTACTTCACATGAACCTATGTTACGTCACGATGTGTTATGTTATGTTACGTCATGTTACGTTACCTTATGTTACATTACCTTATGTAACATTATCTTATGTTACATTAAGTTGTTATGTTACACTATGTTAGGTTACGCTATGTGAGGTTACGTTATGTTACATTACGCCATGTTACTTTACGGCATGTCACGTTACGCCATGTTATGTTATGCTAAGTAATGTTACGCCATGTTACGTTACGTTATGTTACGCTAAGTTATGTTACGCTAAGTTATGTTATGCTAAGTTATGTTACGCTAAGTTATGTTACGCTAAGTTATGTTACGCTAAGTTATGTCACGCTAAGTTATGTCACGCTAAGTTATGTCACGCTAAGTTATGTTACGCTAAGTTATGTTACGCTAAGTTATGTTACGCTAAGTTATGTTACGCTAAGTTATGTTACGCTATGTTACGTTGCGCTGTTACGTTACGTTGTCACGTTATCCGGTCATGTTACGTTGTTACGTTACGTTACATTACGCTATGTTACATTATGTGACGTTATGCTACATTATTTTACGTTATGTTACGCAATCAGATATTTTGTTTGCTCCTTTCAACTTTGTGTGCAAACAGTATGTGTTGAGGGGTGACACACAAAGTCACCATACAAATGCAAGACGCTGGTCTTGTAGCAGCTTGTCCAAAACAAAACACAATCATCGGGAGGACGTGCTAACACATTCGTGATGAATTCAAAGTGTGCAAAAGTGTGTGTGTGTGTGTTGAAGACGCCACACTCATTTCCCGCCTAATTCACATCCGTGGCGTCCCCGAGGCACACGCACGGCAAACAAAATGTCCTGTCCCACGAGTGTATGTTTCCTGTTGAGTAGGATTACACAAATCTAAAGACACACACACATTTACGTAGCCATAGACAAGCATAGAAGTGACCCCGCCCCCCCTCTGACGTTGAATATTCATAACAAGCTGTTGCACTCCTGGCCTGGATCAAACAAAGTGTGTGTGTATGACATAAATTAAAAAATAAACAGCAAAGTCATTATTCCCTCTTAATCCGGCCACTCAGTACACAAAAAAACACACAAACGCGCACACACACACACACACACACACAAAAAACACAGTGAATTGGAATCAAATTTATTAAAATTATCGGTAGAAGATAGGCTCAAGCACCCCCCGCAACCCTTAAACTATAGTCCTTTTGATAGGCTTGGTCTTTTTAATTAAAATTGAAATATACGTAAATTAGCAAGCCTTAATAACGAACAAAAAATTAGGCAAAATGACAAAGTAATGTCTTTTGTAATAACAACCCACAGATGTGCCGTCACTTGGTGGCGCCAAATTAAAAAAGGAATTAAATTTGGCAAGTGCAAAAGACATTTATTGCAAATTCACGTTAATAATTTCGAGTCGAGAGTGTCTCCGGTTAGTAAACAAAAAACTGCACACCGGAGAGCCATAAGCACTACGGAGGTGATGCGCGTTAATATTGTAGACGGAGACGTACGCCGATCGATGGGTGAGCTGAGAATCTTTCCATAATGCCACGTGGATTAATATGGCTGACATATTTAGCTAGGTGCTAATGATTTGTGTTGCTTGTTTAGAAAAAAGTCCCACAAGAAGGATGGTATGTTATTAGGAAGTATGGATTCAATTGTTGTTAGCAAAAGGTAGCTAGCTTGTTTGGGAAAAGGATCTATTGTTTGGTTTTTGTATATACTGAAGAAAGGATGATTTATTAAAAGGTGAATATCTCAAATGTATTAGCGTTTTTGTGCATATTTTTCAGTATTTTTTTATGTTAACATGTGCCCAAAAATGAAGTAGAAATTCCGCCTTGTGCAACTTTTAACCCTGGCTCATGTTCGCCAAGCTACTGCTAACTGCAATGACTTAAGGCCGGATCATTTTAGATATAATATTTAATTTTTCTAAAAATAAATGGATTAAAAGAACCAGATTAAAAGCCCTGAATATTCAATGTTTTATAGATCTAAAACAATGTTTATTTTAGCTTTTTTTATACATTTTTAGATTTTACAAAATATTTTTTGAACTAAAAACACAGAAAAATAGATTAAAAAATGACAATTATTGATTTAAAAGTGGGAAAATTAGGAAATTTAATATACATCTATACTCTTCATTTAAATTTGATCCTAAAACAAAAAGTCACAACTCAAGATTTACTTTCCCGGGCCGCACAAAATGATGCGGCGGGCCAGATTTGGCCCCCGGGCCGCCACTTTGACACCTGTGCTGTAGTCAATACCTTTATCGTTATTCTCAAGTTGTAAATATTGTAATTTCTGTTTACACTTCCTTTGATTCACGGTAAAAGAAACAACAAATCGAAAGTTTTCACGGAAGAAATGATTTACGCCATTTTATTGCCTCAAAATTAGAGATTATAGACAGAAAAGTCCAGTGACCGGCGAGTTTGTGGACTAAAACACAAGCGGTCATACAAGGACAAAACAAGTTCGCGTGTAAACTGGCCTGGCTGTATTTTAGTGTGTTTATTTGCACGTGTACACAAGAGAGAGCAAATTTGGAGTGTGCTTCTGTTTAGTTTAGTCAGTGGGTCGGTCAATAGTGAAAGTGGAAGCCTGCCTCATATTTGTGTATAAGTGTGTGTGAGTGTGTGTGTGTGTGGGTGTGTGTGTGTGGGTATGTGTGTGTGTTTGTGTGTGTGGGTGCCCGGAGATCGATGCGTTAATGGAGTGCGAGCGTGGGAAAGAAGGTTGAAGTCATAAGAAGTAAATAGAGCGCACAGAGGATTTCATTTAGTCAAGGACGGATGTCTTTTTTTGAAGAAAACACGTTGGATATAAACAGGTGCCAAAATCCAAAATCAATGGCGTTCCGGTGCGGAATAATAACAAAGTCGGACAGTACGAGCTATCCTAATCCTTACAAGATAAAGGGATTGGCAGATTGAATGTTGTTCTTGTTATTAGTTATCAAGGTATGGGGTATGAAAGAAAATGTGAATTGATTAAGTTTTGGAAGCTAGCAAGCTAATGGAGACGTGTGATTGTTTTTTTTTGGGCAATTTGATGGAATTTATTTTATAAAGCTTTTATTCTCAATAAGAGTAATAAATTAAATAGCATTTTTTTGTTTTAGGGTGTTGGCAAAACACAATATGTTTTTTGTTGGTTTTGGTGTCAAAGTTTGCCCCAAAAAACACTCAAAATAGGAATATATCGGTTAAAAAAAAGACTATTTCCTTCATTTGAGTTCTAAATATCTTAAATTTGTGTATATTTTTCTCAATAGTTTTTGTTAATGTTGAGATATTTGCCCCAAAATTAAACAAACATTCCATTTCAGGCCACGTTAAACCCTAGCTCATGTTTGCCAACGGACTGCTAACTACAAATTATAATGCTAACCAAACAACATAGAAGCCTGTTTTGTACAAAAAGGTTGTTTTTTTTTTGGTTCACAATAGGCAAAAAACACAATTTTGGCGGGTTTAACCCGAATCAAGGCTTGTGTGAATACATAAATGGTATAAAAAAATATATTTATTTGTATTTTGGGTACTTGTAACTGTCATTTTTGTTTAAATTAGCTTGTGCTAAGTAACATTTCCATACTTTTAATTTTCCCAAAAATGTCCTGGAATGTTAACTATCAGGCACTTGAAAGTTGGCACTTTTTTTGCAAAATCTTTTCTTGCAAATGGATTCAATATTTGAAGCCCAGAAAAAAAGGGAGAGCTAGATGGAAAGAGAAAAAAAGGGGAGGATAAAGAAGTTTGTGAAAGCACCTTCATCATCTTTTGATTCTCGCCAAGAGTCAACTTTTGAGCTTTTGACGGTTTTCCAAAGAGAAAGAACGTGTCGACGCAAACGGGACACAAATCAAGCTGTGGCGGTCGGTGGGAGTGCGAGATAGCGCCTCCTGCTGAGCTATAATCCACAAAAAGAAAGACATGATTGACAAGTGGGATTGGTTACAAATAGAAACGTGTTGAGGTTTTTTTTTGGGCAAATAAAACACCTTGAAAATAGAAATAGAGATCAATCTGTACTTGGGAAACGTAGCATGCTAACGTGCTAAAGAGTTGACAGGAGTTCGAGATAGAATTATAGAAAGTCATTCCTCTACTTACAAATGCCTCGAGGTACAAAATTTTCAGGTTACAAACCTTTTGGGGTTGAAATGAGTGCCTCAAGATACAAAAAATATCAATACATTTCCTATATCCGTTATTTTATTTTGAAATTTTCGCATTTACACTGCTTCTCGCTTGACAATTTCCCTGCGCTCTCATTGGCTGTCACACCACAACAAGCCTCCATGTTTCTTTGACCGCTACTTAAACTTATGCTAGCCTGATGTTAGCTTTCTGACAATTGTGCACAACCACTTCAACATGAATATATTTTGATGGAGGTTTATTCATTTTTATGGCTTAGTAAATAATTTTGAGATCATTTTAATGGGTTATTAAATAATTTTAAGATCTTTTTAATGGGTTATTAAATAATTTTAAGATCATTTTAATGGCTTATTAAGTAATTTAAAGATTATTTTAATGGATTATCAAATTATTTTAAGATCATTTTAATGGGTAATTAAATAATTTAAAGATCATTTTAATGGCTTATTAAATAATTTTAAGATCATTTTAATGGGTCATCAAATAATTTAAAGATTATTTTAATGGGTTATCAAATTATTTTAAGATAATTTTAATGGCTTATTACATAATTTTAAGATAATTTTTGTATGGCTTCACATTTTTGGGACACTTTGATGAATTTTTAAGGGTTTAATTAGTAGTTTTGTGGGGACCTTGGAACAAGTTAGATAATTTACATATAAAGTACACCTCTACTTACGAAATGTTGTACCTACAAAAAAGTTCTGGAACTAATTAATTTCTGTTAGTAGAGGTATAATTCGTAAGTAGAGGTACAATTCGTAAGTAGAGGTACAATTCGTAAGTAGAGGTACAACTCGTAAGTAGAGGTACAATTCGTAAGTAGAGGTACAATTCGTAAGTAGAGGTACATTTGTATAAGCAAAGAAGAATATATATGTATACATGTCAAGTTGGAAACGGTTTCCAATAACAGCATAAATTGGACTCAAAAAACGAGCCCCTGGTTCCTCGACTCCAACGGAGGTCTCATTAGTGGATACTGTACAATTTCATACGCTGAATCTCATAAAGTGCCGCGTTCTATTACGACACTTTTGGGGGAGGAACGCCACTAAACACGAGCGTCTTCTGAAGCAAAATGCAAACATTTCAAAGTAGACGCGACTCACTTTAAGTTCAGGTCGGTCTTCCCTGGTTGATTGACAGGTGTTCGCACCTCCAAAGGTTAGTGGGAGTTTCTTAGAGTTTTTTTGAAAGCACACCATGTCAATCAAAATGATTGACAAATACACACTCACACTTCCACACGGAAAATATTTTCGTGAAAAATGCTAGGACGGGAATTCAATGCTTTCCGAAAATGTAAACAGACATGTATAAAAAATATTTTAGTCATTTAAAAAAAATCATATAGCAATCAAAATGCATGTACGTTGTATTAAATACAATATTGTTATAAAATTGATATATAATAATAATGCAATGTATGATTTTTAGGAAATTATGATGATTTTTAACTAAAAAAATGAAATTTTGTTATATTTTGATGATTCAGTGCATAAGGAATTAAATCAATTTAAGTATATTACATAATGCAATATTTTAAGTATATACAAATGATCAAGTAACAGTTGTAGATGATTGTAATAATTAGCTTCAACATGTATTGTGTTAAATTAATGACCAATTTATCAATTTGACATAATGAATGCCTATAATTGAATAAAAAAATATACCCAAAAAAACAAAGACATTCAAAAGAATCTTTACTCATTTATTATGGACAATGATATTGTATGTATCATGAGATAATTATTATAAATATTTTTCCACTTTTGCAACATGCAGAAAGACAACATTTACAAGACATGTCAAGAAAATTAGCGTTATAACAAATATTCCACAAAAAAGTACAACAAATGTCTGACATTTGCATAAAAATGACTCCATGGAATGAAATGAATTTGTCCGTTTTAGCATCTTATTTCAAAAATTTTGGACAAATATTTACAGTCGTATAATTATGTTCATGTTAGCCGAGTTTGTTGGTGGTTCATGGAACCAAATTACTAAAGTTACATTCCCTTTCATTTATCTGATCGGTAGGAAAAATAAACCAAAAAAAAACATTAAAACCTTTCTGTACACAAAGCAGCATCTACAAAATATTGGATATCGAATATATTCATATCACAGATTATGCCAGATTGTATTTTTGACATTTGTTTTCCCAAAATTGGATTTTTAGGGCTTTTCTCCGCCAAAAAAGCCTAATTTTTTTTATCAATTTTAATAAAAATAGATCACAAAGTTAAACAT
This sequence comes from Stigmatopora nigra, assembly GCF_051989575.1. Taxonomy (NCBI): domain Eukaryota; kingdom Metazoa; phylum Chordata; class Actinopteri; order Syngnathiformes; family Syngnathidae; genus Stigmatopora; species Stigmatopora nigra. The sequence continues at coordinate 17,609,565 of NC_135511.1, read as the reverse complement.
GTATTGTTTCTTTAAAGTATTCCTCCAAGAATGCAATATATCTCAATACTTTTGTCTAAAAAATGTTTTTTTCCCAATAATTTGTCTTTCTGGTCAATTACGATAATCCAAAAAACGTCCCAAAACTTTTGTTTTTCCAATCCGATGAAGTACAGAACAACAATGTCCCAAAACTTTTGGCTGTTTGGCTTGAAAATTTATCAGCAGATTTCAAAACCAAAGTGCGAATGCTAATGCTAACGCAAAGAGTTGCCATCTTTGTTAGTAACCGTTCGTTGTTTTAATCGTTGAAAATGTGTCTTTTTTTTTGGCTCAGAAATTCTGTAATTCCGGAATGTTCTTGTAGAGATCCAGAGAATCGGGATTGGAGAAAGCCCCCCGTTGGGATACTTCACGGCCCGCCAGAACTTGTTTGACCGCCACTTCCACCTTCTTTCCGCTCAGCGTGTACTAGACGGCAAGTATGGCGGGTTTGGTTATCATTTGGATAGAAAATGGGGTCGAATTGGATCAAAATGGACGTTGAATGAATGAAGTGGAAGGTGAGGAAAAATGTTTTTGGTTGGAAGTTTTGGGTTCAATTATTAACGAATGAAATAGGGGATGACACGGATGCAAACGAATCAGAACGTAGGATAAGTTTCGGTAACCGTGCAGTCGAAATAAATTTTTAAAACGTTTTTATTATTTTATTTTTTTAAGTAAAATATTTATATTTTTTCTTTAGTTTACCCTGTGTGGTAAAAAATGGGGTGATTTTTTTGAGTCATGGGAGATTTTGAAGTATTGTAAATATGATTAATAATAGATTAAAATGTGTCGTTATTTTATTCCCAGGAGACTATCAAAGGCTCAGAAATGAAAGAATTTATAATAATTTTTTGCACTTTAAAAGGTTCATTTCACAGTTTTTACTTAATCAAACTACTTAAAATTATTGACCAATAAAAATGAATGAACTCATTTATTGATTATTTATTTGTTGTTGTTTTTTGTGCAATTGGTGGTGAAAGTTTTAAATGTTTATATTATGACAAAAAAAATCATTCAATCAAAAAAACTAAACATTTTTTTTGTCAAGTAGGCGGATAATTTTGACCTGTTTTTTGTTCAATTCGATTATATTTAAATCGAAAATTCACTTTTTTGGACCAAAAATAAAACCTTGTGTTTGAAATGTGGACAACGTTCCAATTGCTTAATTTCAATAAAATCAAAACATTTTGGAGTAAAAAAAAATAATAATAATAATAATTATATGACTTACCGGAATATCTGCCGTCTCCAAAAAGAGGGCTGGAACGTGTCGGGCGGACAGCGCTTTCCGAATGGCCGCCTTGAGACGGGTTGCCAGATCGGTGCCAAAGGCCTCCCCGGCGGCCATTTTCAGAAAGAGGATCACCCTCTCCTCCCCGTCCGAGTTGTACTGAGGGACGCATAGGCTGTCCGACACTTCCTCAAAGGCCTCCACTGCCATAAACACAACAATTTGCCATTTATTTATTTTTTAAATATGAATTTGATTTGTTCCGAGTTGAACTTTGGTGCTCACCAATGTTGTAGATCTCCGAACTGCCAAAACGGACACCGTTTGGGTTCAATGTTCCGTCGCTGCGTAGCAAAAAACAACAAACCAAAATAAGAAACTTTATAAATGACTGACAAAAATAATGTCAAGGAAAACTAGCAGTCATTGTACATGTCAATAAAGTTACAGGATTGAAATACATGTCAATATGATGTAATTTTTTCCATTGTTCTTTTATTTTCAAGTCATTTTTGTCTAATTATTAATTTATTCAGATTTATATTTTTTTGTTTAATCTTGATTCAAATATTTGTGAAGGATTTTGGCATTCTAATCATGCAATTTTTTTCATCTATATTCAATTGTTTTACTATTCTTTTGCCAAAATATGCAGTATTTTGCATTATTTCCTAAATTGTACCACTTGCTTTTTCTTCTAATATTTAAGTATTTCATCCTTATTTGCGAATACATCTTATCTTATCTTAAAAATGTGAATTTATTAAAAATATATTTACTCATTGGGTGATGTTTTGAGGTGCTTCTGTATTTTCCAATATTAATGCAACACAATAAAATCTTGTCTATTTCTAAATACTACATTTTCTCCCTCAAAGTTTCCTTCAATTTAATGTCAGAAAGTTACTTTTTATGATCTTGACAAGCATAATTAACGGCAGGATAGCGACAGAGTTTACCGACCTCCTGCCGAGCATGACGACACCGCCCGTCTTGGGATTGATTTTGCAGTAGTCGCCGTGGGCCCACACACCTAAAAAAAAAAAAATTGAGCAAATAAAAACAAGGACAAGTCATACAGTAAATGAGCCAAATCCAATATTTGGAGAAATGTAGAAAAATTGCATAATGGGAAGATTTTTCATTACAATTATGGAATTTTTGTGCTAAAATCAGAGTCATTGCAATTTTTAAACAAAACATGGCTCATAAAGTCAGATTTAAGAAAATTCCCAGTCCAAACAAAGTTCCTCAATGGCAACCAATAAATGAATACACAAAATATATATTATATACCATATTTTCCCGACTATAAGGAGCACTTCAGTCTTAAATTTTCTCCAAAATAGACAGTGCGCCTTATAATCCAGTGCGCCTTATATATGGAAAAAACAGAAAAGCAAAAATGAAAAACCACCACTGTTGGATATTAAAAAAAACACAAACGCCTGAACTGAAACAATACTGTTAAATATGCAGATGCCATCTTAGTTTACAACATCTTCCATCATATAGCTCCTCCCCCACTGCAAGATTGTATACAAAAAATCCAAAACATCAACAATGGCTGGCTCTAGAGGTGACTGTAAAGTAGTGAATGCTTCATACCTGGAAGTCAATAGCAATTACCCTATTTTCACCACTATAAAGCGCACTTAAGTCTTAAATCTTCTCCAAAATAGACAGTGCGCCTTATAATACAGTGCGCCTTATATATGGAAAAATGTCATTCATTGAGGGTGCGCCTTATAGTCATGAAAATACAGTATATATATATATATATATATATATATATATATATATATATATATATATATATATATATATATATATATATATATATATATATATATATATATATATATATATATATATATATATATATATATATATATATATATATATATATATATATATATATATATATATATATTTTTTTTTTTTTACCAACTCTGATCATCAGAAAATGACACACTAGGATTTGTGACATGCACCAGTCTCTCTGAAGGACTTTCCAAGGATAGAAAAGCAAGAATTTCCCTTTAAATTCAGCCAAAAAGAGCATCCTACTGACCTGGGAATGAAGAGAAGTAAGCTTTGTGGTACTTGCTGCCATTGTCATCGTTCCAGAAATGCGTGGGCTGGCACGGGATGGCTTTCAAACACACCAGCTCGCCACTTTCTCCCCAAACGGGCTTACCTGCATACACAAACATGCACATTTTTACACTTACACAAAGGACTCTTTTGGCGGTTTATATTCCACACTTTGCTCTCCCTCAAGGCGGTGTTAAAGTGCTTTAGCGAGCTCTTTCCTAACAAAAAGCCTCTTTAAATGATCCGGCGGTCAGCAGGGGGACAGCAATCAATGAGGGGGAAACAGGAGGAAAGACTTAAAAGCTAAGTAGAAACTCTATTAGAAAAATGGCTTCTGTTTTGGGTTTATTTTTTTTTACCTGAGAATGTTCTGCTTAATTACTGTTGGATTAAAAAGAAAGCACGTTTGCACTGTTATGGGAGATCTTTGCTCAAGGTGGAATAACTTTGCAGGGTTTCTGAACCATTGACCTTTGCCAAACTCCGCCCCCAAAAATGACCACTGGCCAATCATACGTCCCGAAGCTGTTAATGTATATTGTTTATATTTTGGGTATTACATCCGTATTGCTCCAAAATAAATGACTAGTACTATAAATCTTCCATTGATTGCTGTGACAGTTTTTTTTTTACCAAAACGATTAAATACGTGTTTTGTTTGAAAACTAGAAAAAAATAATAAATACAAAAAATACTGTTTTTTATAGATTTTTTTTCAGCTCGCCATTTTGACAAAGGTGATGATTTATTTTGAAACATGAAGCCAAAAAAATCTATAAAAAAGTATTTTTTTTTGTATTTATTATTTTTTCTAGTTTTCATACAAAACACGTGTTTAATCGTTTTGGTAAAAAACTGTCAAAATTCTGTTTTCCACTTCAATATTGAAGATAATAAAAGATATATTTTGTATCCTTTTGAAATGAAAAATAAATGATTAAAATACGTTTTCCCTTCCAAAAAAACCTAAAATCTAATAAAAAATGCTTTAGAAGTATAAAAAATGGACTATTTAGGGTTTTTGATCCATTTCTTTCACCCAATTTTTTAAAACATTGAAATATTATATCTAAAAATGGTCCAACCCACATAAAATCGAGTTGACATTAATGCGGCCCGCGAACCAACCCGCATTTTCCATTTATGTCCTTTGCTTTGCAGTACCTTCAAAATTCCACGCCTCCACCGCCATGCCCAAATTCCTGGTCTGGATCTCACCCCGGTACACAGGAACAGTTGGATTCTGACCCATAAAACACGACACAATATCCGTACCACCTATAAAAACACAAAAAAACCCAAACATATTCATTAACTGACTCAAACCTAGCCCACAAATGTAACATTTCCACACATCCATGCATTTCATTGCAAAAAAAACCGTCCAATTGCATATTTCCCATGAATTTCCTAGTGTTGAATTTTCCTCATGATGGACTTTACTGCCACATTTCGCATTGACTAAGCAAAAATAATAATTTTGACAACTTGGAAACGGCTTAAAATGGCCAAGTCGAGCCAAAATGGTGGCATATTGGATCTTTTTGGCTGTGGCTTCTCAATACTTTGTCGTCAAAAGTCATCTCCAACTAATTTCCCACTACCGAGTGAAACTGCCTTCAGGGCTGATTTTCATATTTCTCCGTCTTTTACCTTTTTGTACTTTGCAATAATGCAGTATTCCCGACAACTGGCATTCATCTCCTTTCCTTCCCATTGTTCGACATCTACCTGGCATGCAGTCGTCATCCATCTTGTTTGCTGCTCTCTGCCCCTTCTATCTGTTTTTTTGTTCTTCTCATCAATCCCTGGTTCTCACTTTTATGATATCGGGCTCTGGTAGCGAGCTTTAATGAGATCCCGTGAGGGACGATGGAAACTTCTGATTAAACGCGAAAGCTCACGAGTGGGAAGATGCACAATTATTTCATTATTGAGTTGACTGACTTATATGGGCGGGCACTCAAAAGGAGGATTTTGGGCACTGTTGCTTTCGTATACAGGTGAAAGTACATGTCAGCCAATCCAATTGTACTTATCTCATGGACAAATCATATTTAGATAGTGTTATTTGTCATTGGTGTAAGAACATTTTTGAAATTCTCCGAAAAAATAAATATATACCGAATTTTCTCACATATAAGTCGCGTCTGTGTATAAGCTGTACCCTAAAAATTGCCTTGAAATGGTTGAATTTAGCAATTTCTCTCGTATAAGCCGCACCATGATTCACAATTTTCACCTAAATATTCATGGTTTTAATAGGGAGTACAAATGTTTTACTTTGAAGGGAACATCTTAAGAAAAATTATCGCATATGATATTTCTGAGATATTGTATAAATTAATTGCTGTATTGCACATTCCTAAGGAAGGAAGTCCCTTAAAACTACCCTAAAATCATTGAATTTTACAATTTCTCTCATTTAAGCCTGTTTTAATAGGGAGTACAAATGTGTTACTTTGAAGGGAAAATCTTAAAAAAAATCAGTGCACTTGGACAAATTCAAAGAGTAAGTCAGGTGACCAGTACAACCAAGAAGTGTGTCCATAGCGGTCTAGTTTGTCATCCCTAGGTAAGATGACGGCGCCCTGAGCGAGCAATAGCAGGCACAAGTGATTTTTTTTCACATTTTATGCAAGATACGGTTAATTTTTTTCTTCAATTTCATTCATAGACGCCAAAATATATATTTTTTTAGCCTTTTATCTGTTTAATTTTTCTCTATTTGGAAATAAATGACCATATCGTCTTGCATTATGGTATTTTGTTTTTATAACCTTGCAGTTTCATGCATGTCAAGTCTAATTTATGCGCATATAAGCCTTACCCTAAAATTTGTTTTGTGTGATCCCTGTAATATTACCGTATTTTCACGACTATAAGGCGCACTTAAAAGTCTTAAATTTTCTCCAAAATAGACAGTGCGCCTTATAATACAGTGCGCCTTATATATGGAAAAAATGTCATTCATTGAGGGTGCGCCTTATAATGCGGTGTGCCTTATAGTCGTGAAAATACGGTAATATCAAATATTCCAAAAGCTTTATAGGTGATCCGACAACTCAGTATTTTAACAATCATGAATCAATTTGAGGACAAAAATCCAACTTTTTACAGTGTGTAAAAACCCATTCTAGATACGACATAGTAGAAAATAATCAGAGAGACTTGAAGCTTGGACATATGGCCAGTCAGACCATTTCAAATCAGGATGAGGGAAGCCAGCCGCCAAAGTGTTAAAATCCCCCATTGAGTAACCACGGGAGTCTCGCATCACCCGTCCAAGTCATTTTTTTTCTCTCTCTTACGCATACGCACACACAAATGGATGGTTTGTGTTGGCAGGGTAAAATGGGCAAAGGGGTCCCGTCACATATGGCGCGGTGACCACCGGTTGGCCGCATATGCTAGGATAAATCCTGACATACGCACACGTGCGGTCACGGCCCGGGGAGGTCAACTTTAGGTGGGCTGATAGCCAATGGCGTTGAAGCCTGCCGTTGCCCTTGACGACGGGAGAAAAATGGGGTGTGGCTTGCTATTGAAATGGATGAAAATGAACATTTAAGGATAGAATAAGTGGTCAATAAAAGTAGAAAAAATCTAATTTTCGAGCATAAAAAGTGGATAGTTTTATCTAAAATGGCAATTATTTTTAGATTTATATATATTTATATTATATAGCTGTTAACTTTGACGATTTTTTAAGGGGAAAATCCAAGTGTCAAATTGATTGTCAAGACGACTGTGAATATAATATATTTTTGGTGGTTGGGAAAATCTATTTATGGATGTGTAAAGGCCTTTTTACAGTCCGTCTTTTCATGCTTTCTTTCTCTATTAAGTGTGTGTGTGTGTGTTTGAGTGTGTGTTTGAGTGTGTGTGAAGTGTCAGTCAGTAAATGTTAAAAGTTTCAGAGCTCACGCGGCGAGACCGATAGTATTCTTCCGCCCTGTCAACACAACAATGAGCTGAAAAGCGGGTGTGCTTGTGTGGTAAAAATGTGTAGTATTTTTGCATTTCTTTTATATACAGTAATCCCTCGAATATTGTGGTTTATGTGGACCAGACATGGCCGTGATAATCGAAAAAACTGCTTGGGAGTTTCAGTGTGGATATTCTTTTTTATGAAATTACAAAAAAAACTAAAAATTTAAATAAAAAATTTAAAATTCCAAAGAAAGAAATCCGTCATGTAGTGAAGATGTGAAAGTTGAGTCGTGAAATAGTGAGGGATTACTGTAATATGGGTGATAAGACTTTTTGTGAAATTGCTACTTTTAGGAGAATGAATAATTACCGGAGATGGAGCCCAGCAACACGTCGCTTTTGATGCAGCGGTACACGTAGTCGTAGCTTTGGGGCTTGAGGGGAGAGCCGGTAGACAGGATTGTGTGCAGAGATTGGAGGTTGTGGCTTTCGGCTAAAGTAAAAACGAAAAAAATGAATTCAACAAAAAAATTGTATTAAAAAAACAAAAACAGGACATTTCCAAGTCAAATTGGATTACACACATTTCCCTGTATGACCCAATAAGAGATTTAATGGCTATAACTGCCAATGTAAATGGCAACAAAGTAATGTCAATATTTTACAATGTATACTTTTAGTTAAAAATACAGTTTTCTACATTTACAACCAGCCAATCAGCCAATACAGAAAAACAACAGCATTTTAATAGCATAATATTTTTTTAAAACACAATTCCGATCCTCTGTTCAACAAATTGAAGGATTTCCAAGCCTCTGTTTTCTTTGATTTTCCTAAAAAAAAATTAACAATAACATTATTTATCGCACAACATATAAAATACACCAAAAAATGTCAAGACAATCCCATAAAGTGGCATTTTGACAACACACGTTTTTTTGGTTTAATCCTGCTAGCATTGCAAAAGTCAAAACAAAAATAAACAGACGTATTTCGACAAACGACTGGTCGCCAGATTCCCTAAAAACACGAGTCAAACTCCACCACAGACACGACGACAGTTGACAGCGGTCCACGGAGAACTCCGCCAGTAAATTTGCGCCGGAACAACGAGAGCAGATGGACACGATAAGGATGATGATGACAACCGACGGAGACTGCTAATGTCCTTTCGGCAGTTTAGCCGTCCAACGCAACAGTTTGCCGCGTTTGCCACTAAATCACCAGCATAAAAGGGCCCGTTACGCTTATTCGTAGCAGTGGCCGGGAGCGCCGGCTAATTGCTTTTAGTGTTGCGGCTCTCCGGAGACGGCAAAAAAGGGGCCGGCGCTCGTAATCCGAACGGTGTCGGTGCTTATTAGCCGCCCCGCTAATCTTACGACCCGATTCCCCTCGCAAAAGCCCAGCGCGCCGACCGTCACGTTGCCCTTGTTTTGGCCAGGTTAAATAAAAAAATGTAATAAAATTTGGAGCAAATTGGCGCCGTAAATTGCCGGGGATGTCACGATTCAGACTTGAGTGTTATAACACGGGTGTTTGGAGTTGAGGTTGATTAAAAGGGCAATTCGAGAATTTCCGTTTTTGTGTGTGGGAAATTGTACGGTGGGATATAGCCAACGTGTCAGGGATATTTAGCGTATCGCAACCCTAGTGAGGATAACGCAGATTAGAAAATGAATGAAGGAATTCAAATTTCCTTTAGCATAGCTCCATCTAGTTGATGTACAACACTAATACCACAACTACCACAACTACTACATATACAAAAACAACAACTACAACCACTACAAAAACAACAACTACAACTCATACAACTACAACTCATACAACTACAACTCATACAACTACAACTCATACAACTACAACTCATACAACTACAACTCATACAACTACAACTCATACAACTACAACTCATACAACTACAACTCATACAACTACAACTCATACAACTACAACTCATACAACTACAACTCATACAACTACAACTCATACAACTACAACTCATACAACTACAACCCATACAACTACAACCCATACAACTACAACCCATACAACTACAACCCATACAACTACAACCCATACAACTACAACTCATACAACTACAACTCATACAACTACAACTCATACAACTACAACTCATACAACTACAACTCATACAACTACAACTCATACAACTACAACTCATACAACTACAACTCATACAACTACAACTCATACAACTACAACTACAACTAATACAACTACAACTACAACTAATACAACTACAACTAATACAACTACAACTAATACAACTACAACTAACACAACTACAACTACAACAACAAATACAACTACTACAACTGCTACAACTACTACTACAACTAGTACAACAACAACTACAAATATTAAAACAACTACAACTACTACAACTGCGACAACTACTACTACAACTAGTACAACAACAACTACAAATATTAAAACAACTACTACAACTGCGACAACTACTACTACAACTAGTACAACAACAACTACAAATATTAAAACAACTACAACTACTACAACTACAAATATTAAAACTACTACAACTACTACAACAACTATTACAACTACCACAACTACTAAAACTACTACAACTAATATAACAACAACTACAATTGCTGCAACTACTACTACAACTAGTACAACAACAACTACAACAACTACAACTACTACAATGTTTGTTTCTTACCTGGTTTGAGGTTCTTCTCCTGCAACACCGATAGCCATTTAGCTCCGGTACCGAAGATGCTGATGCTGAGTAGGCAGAAGAGACGGAAAATATGAATTATCAGTAAGATGGGTCATCTAAAGCCATCACTAGCACCAAAAAAATGAGCATTCAACGTCAGCCTTCACAATTTCAATGGTTGGCAAGTCAGTAGCAGAAATTCTTTCAAAGTTCGTTTAAGATAAACCTCGAAACATGGCGTGTAGATGAAGAAAATATGATTTTTTTTCCATCTTAGCTCGGTGCTATCGGGCTTCTGAAGGTGAACTTCGTGTAATCTATCAACAATCAAATGAGCAAATGAGCTGGAAAAAGCGGGACATTAAATTTTGGTTCATTCTAAGGATCACATGACAACTCTTTCAAAGTCTTTTCACTTTGATCGCGACATTTCAGAGCAAAATAAAAAGGAATCTCAAGTCTTTCTTAATATCATTTGAGATTTGTATCCATTTCCAGAAGGCTTATCTTAAGCTTCAAACAGCACAATCATGCTAGATTATTCTTTTAATGCTTTTAAAAGTTCAGGGTTTGAAAGTTGTCACCTTTATAATGCTCATAGATGACACTTCATTCATAGACGGTTAATTTGTGCGCATATAAGCCGTAACCTTGATTGTCATTTTTTTTTTGTTTTTTTTTTTTATATTAAATGGGGGGTGGTATATTAATTGTGGGGGGATATTAAATGTTTTTAATTAAGTGAGGGTGCGGGAGAATATTAAAATGGGGGGTTTTATATTAAATTTGGGGTCGGGGGTATATTAAATGGGGGAGGTGGTATATTATTGGGGAGGTGGTATATTAAAGAGTAAATAATGAGTGCCGACTTTCTGTTTTAGGGTCAAATTAAAATGAAGATTATATATGTATATTCAATTTCCTGTTTTTCCCATTTTTAAATCAATAATTTTCATTTCTTTGATCCATTTTTTCTGTGTTTTTAGTTCAAAAATCCTTTTGTAAAATCTAAAAATATATTTAAAAAAAAGCTAAAATAAACATTGTTTTAGATATATGAAAAAACAAAATATGCAGGGCTTTTAATCCAGTTCTTTTAATCCATTTATATTAAAAAAAATCTAAATATTATATCTAAAATGGTCCCAGGTGAAATCAAGTTGACGTTAAAGCAACCCGCGAATATACCCAGGTTTGACACCCTTAGATTAAGGCCATCACGTAAATTTAAGGATTTAAGTGTACTTTTTGGGCAAAAAAATAAATGAAAAATGACCCCATGCCGCCGTGACACCGAGACGGACAGGAGCTTTTAAAGAGGAAGAAAGTTTTTTTTTCATTTTTAACCAATTACAGTGCAGACACATTTCCCACATTGCAGTTCTGCAATCAGGGTCGGGTGAAGCCCTCTGGGAAAGACTGACAAGAACATTTTTTTCAAGCCTCGTCCTGCCAAGAGAGGTTGGAGCCTTTAATTGGGGCTAAATCTGTCAGAGTCTTAAACTCATAGTGAGTCCTCTCGCCTTTTGATTTGGATTTCCACTGCTCCGCTCGCCTTATTACATCCCATAATTGACATTTACGGCGACTGGAAGTTTCTCTCTAAACGTGCGTGGATGGCAATCTCTTAACAGGGTGAGAATTTTTGGAATTTACAGTAAATCAGGGCGGGATTTTGTCACACGCGAAAAACAACAAGTTTCTGAGGATTTTCCCAAGAATCTTTTTCATGATTCCAAGTTAAATATTTCAAAAGAGCCATAAAAGATTCCTTTTTTAAACGACTCTATGAGAATCTTAGGAATTTACAGTATCAAAATCAGGGCGGGATTTTGTCACACGCGAAAAACAACAATTTTCTAAGCATTTTTCAAGAATCTTTTGAAATGTTGAACTTGGAAACATGAAAAGGAGTCATAAAAGATTCCCTTTAAACGACTCTTTGAGAATCTTTGGAATTTACAGTAGCGCAATCAGGGCAGGATTTTGTCACATGCGAAAAACAACGAGTTTCTAAGCATTTTTCAAGAATCTTTTAAAATTTTTAACTTGGAATCATGAAAAGAGCCATAAAAGATTCCCTTTAAAATGACTCTGAGAATCTTTGGAATTTACAGAAGCGCAATTAGGGCGGGATTTTGTCACGAAAAACAACGAGTTTGTGAGCATTTTTCAAGAATCTTTCATGATTCCCAGTTCAACATTTCAAAGGAGCCATAAAAGATTCCCTTTTAAACGACTCTGTCAGAATCGTTGGAACTTACAGTAGCGCAATCACAGCGGGATTTTGTCACACTCTAAAAACAACAAGTTTCTGAGCATTTTTTCAAGAATCTTTTTCATGATTCCAAATTCAACATTTCAAAGGAGCCATAAAAGATTCCCTTTAAAACGACTCTTTTTTTCAAACCTTTTTTTTAGACAAACCCACCCAATTTCACGTCGCCGAGTAAAACCGTCTTTTAGCGGCTGAACATTGAAAATAATTCCGCCAAGATCGACGGAGCCAATTTAACGTGAGTCGCTCGGACCAAACGTAGCAATTTTCCCCAGGATGAACACGACTAGAAAAGAAGAAAAAAAATGGCCGGTTAATCCAGCACGCCCGAACAGATTGCGTTGACTTTTTTTACGGTATTTCACTTTGTGATGTAATTGTCGGCGACCCGCGACCTTTGACCCCATCAACGGCTCGGATGAAAATGGATTGATGTGAACCCACGGAGTCAATCCCATCACACTGTGTCCACACTCCTGTTTGCTTCCCCTGAGGGATGGACATATCTTTTTTTTACGGGGTTAGACATTAGTGGTTACCATAGCGATGGAGGAGACATTACGCAAGAGCGAGCGGCGTAATCTTTCGTTTTTTTGGTTTTGTTTGCTTGGCGCCAAAGTCGATGGTTCCCGATTTTGTTTTTTTCTCTTTGTCTATCTACCCAAGACGCTTCAGTGAACGCGAACCCGGTCACGCCTGGTTTCGTTGTTAAACAACTCCGCCAAGCGCGGTCGGTCACGCAGCTCCGGTTGCGGAAAAAGTGAGTGTACTTTGTACCAAAACAGAGGACTGTATTTGATGTATTGGCCCGAATATAGGACGACACCTCTTTTTTTTAAGATTCAAGTTTGGGAAAAGACCAAATTCCATTTTTATACAGAGAATAATCTTAATAAATCATCTAAAACATGTGATTAGTACATTAAACTCCATGGAAAAAGCTAGTTATTTTGCTTGATGCAAAAAAACGTCCATCACAATGGAATGTTTAAATATGTAAACAAAAATGAAATAATATTTGTTCATGAATTAGCATGACCCACAATCACTTATGTGCAATAACAATATGCAATATCTTAGATTGTGAAATATTTTAGAATTTTCCTTGCCCAGATATGATTTTTTATATTTTTCATATTGCTTATTTATGTTTTTTTTTACTGGGAAATGCACTTTGTGGAGAAGCACCACCAATTTTGTTATACACAGCTGTGTATAGTGACAATAAAAGCTTTTGATTGATTAAATTGGTTTGTGATTAGTAAATGAACCAATCTACTGTGATAAAACAACAAAAATTGCAATAACAGCATTAACAATCAAAAAGTTCAGCTTTCACTTTAAATATTATTGTTGTGAATGACTAGATGGCGCCAAATAGCCTTGAAGTGAACGCTTTACTCTGTCTAGACCCCGAATGTAAGACGACGACAATGTTTCAGTCTTATTCTGATGAAATAAAAATGACTTATAGTCGGACCAATACGATATACTTCCCAGTATTTGCAATTCATACCCAAGTGTTACTTTTATATGTTTTAAATTGTCTAAGTCATGTTTTGTGGCTCACCCCAGCGTTTCAGTCAGATTCCACAGGACGTCGGGGGTCGGCATGAGTGGCGATCCGTCATACAGGACCACCGAAGCGCCCACGGCCAGAGAAGACACCAACCAGTTCCACATCATCCATCCCGTCTGAAAACACAGAGACCGGTTCGAATCGGTTAAAATAAGTCCAAACAACAAAGTGAGACGGAGTCATGTGGTCGTCATGGAAACCTACGGTGGTGTAGTAAATGATGACATCGCTGCTGCACATGTTGCCGTGGAGAATGTGTTCTTTGAGGTGTTGGATGAGGGTCCCCTACACACACACACATGGAAATTAAATTAGAATTCAGAACCAATGTTAAGGGTTTTTAATGAAAAGAAATAATTGGGGTTTCCAACTTGCATTAAGGTGTCAAAGTAAGGTTTTAAAGGGTTTGAACTTGGTCTTTCCTTGTTATTTATGCTTAATCGTAGTCTAAAAAGTTGGAGGGGTGTCTAAACAACGGCCGGCGGGCAGTCCATGGCTAATTTTTATTGGCCCTCAGGAAAAGATGCATATGGACCACAAAAGAATCTTAAATTGAACCTACATTATGTTGCATTTCTCCATTTTAACACGATTAAAACTATATTATTTTTTTAAAAATGTGGGAAACTAAAATTTTAGTATTTTGTTTGACATCAATAAAATTGAATTTATCAACCGTGATTAATCACATGTAGTTTATAGTTAACTTCTAATTAATCATTTTTATATGTTAAAAATTATGATATATTTTACAATATCCATAGGATTATGCTTAGATAAGACCAAAGAGTTAAGATACTTCAACATATATTTTACAAACTTGATTTATTTGAACATAGCCCACGGAGAAAATTTTAAGGATTTTTTTTTTTAAATGGGAGGGGCTTAATTGAATTCCAAACAATTGCAAGGATTCTAATTATGCACATCTTTTAAAAGTAGAGCTTTAAAACAAAGTTAAAGCTTTAAATAGTTCCAAAACAGACTTACATTTAAAATGAGGAAGGTTAAGAAGTAGAACGGGTTGAATTTGGAATTAGTAGTATTTGGGATTTTCAAAACTAATAGCCAATCAAACAAGGCTTTCCTAAATTCATTGATTTGCCGCTCCTTGCCTTTTTCTTCACGCACGTTTGTCAGCATATTAATTTTATTTGACACTTTTCTTCAACTTTTTCCTTCACCCCCCGCGAACCGTCATCACTGGGCGTCGACGTGAAAAGCCCCCCCCCCCCCCCCCCCCCCCCCCCCCCCCCACGTGTTTCATGGGCATCCCAGGCGTCGTTTTTTTATCCCGACAGTTATTACCGCCGGGACACGGATCGAGAAAAACGTAAGCGAGGCGGCGTAATTGGCAAAATGTTTTCACGATAGCGTTACGGTCCAATTACGGGGCGCCGTTGAGTCGTCGGGAGTGCCACGGACTGAAATTGATGGAGCGCATGAGAGAGGGAAGACTGTTAAGGGGTGAGTGGGTGGGTGGGTGGATGGATATGTTAGTATATACTGTGTGTTTTCTAATGAGAAAAGCAATGCAAAGCAACTTTATGACAAATATCTGTCACAAATTACTGTGTTTAAAGGTTTTTAAAATGTAATTTCAGTTTTAAGTTATTGTCAGCCATTGACGGGGATAAATGTCTAACCCTATTTGATTGACTTTTTGGCGAAAGTGAGCCTTTTAAACTTGTTTTTGTTTTAAAGTAGGTGTAAATGTTTTAAAATGAATTCATTTGTATGGGTTTGTAAGGCGTTCTAGCGTTGAAATTTGATATTCTGGAGGATGGAACTTTGCTGCCCTCTGCTGTTTGAGCACGAAGAGACAGGCATATAATCACATTTAACAACACAATGGCTACTTAATGTTAAATAATGAAACATTTTAAGGGACCAAAGAACATAAGTATACGAAATTGAGTAAAGTGCAATAGGTCGGACATTTTTTGTTTTGTTTTATAATGCTCGTGTGGAAAAAAAAGGTCAGGGGGAGGAGCTTCCGGGGTCGTATGATGAGTGGAGAATTTTGTAAGGCATTTAAGTGAGAATGTATGCAATTACCCCTGCTGAGTGGACCATACACTTGGGTGCCCCCGTAGTTCCCGAAGAGTACATGATCAAGAGCGGGTGGTTAAATGGCAGTTGTTCGAACTCCAGCTGAGGAAGTTGATCGCCGTCACCGCGACCGGACGCCAGGAAATCGTCGATGAAAACGCTAATTGGAACAAAAGAGACAGTCAAGCATTTTTCCTGTATTTTTTGATCATTTTAAACTGTGTATGCAGTATAACAACTGTTGTAGAGGATTTTTAAAGTACATTTTTAGTAAAACTGATCTGGTTTTACCCATTTTGCCTCTAAACCGGATCAAATCAGTAAAAATGTCATTGTCGATTGCTAATATTGTCATGCTTTAAGCATGATAAAAGGACCCGCCCTTTTCACTATATAAATATAGCGCGTCAGCAAGCAATGTACTCATACAGCGACATCTACAGGATCTTGAATTTAGTGCATACTGATTGGGCGGAAAATTTTAGACTTTTAAGTACACCATTAGTGAGTAAATATGTGCCGTTGTTGTACGTTGTTTTAATTGCTTAATAAGGTGAATTGCAATTATTCATAAGGGGAGCAATTGAACCAAGTGGACAGGTATGGGATTGCAGTCTGTCCTGTGTGGAAGAGTACCTGTTGGGGATCTTGGAGAGGTCAACATCTTGTTTTTTGCGAGCGTAAGGGATCACCACCACCTTTTGGAGATCCGGAAGACCTATGGAGAGAAATAGGGTGACGTGGGTCAAGGCTAATGTCTGGAATAAGGGGGGCGGAGTCAGGATGGGAGTTGAGGTGGGGTTTGACGGGGTTAAGACACCTTTAACTACACAGTTGAGCTTCTCCATGTGGTCGTGAGTTTTGCCGTTGTACACCACGGCGGCAACGGACAGGAGCAATTTGGGCTGGATTTGTGAGAATCGATCCAGAACACCCTGAAGGTACACAACAGAAACACAAGTAAATAATCAAGTGTGATGACTAATTTTCTCTATTATATAAAGTTATACATTTCTAAATCAATGTTTTTGTGTGGTTTTACAGTAATCCCTCGGATTCACTACATGGCATTTTTTTCTAAAAAAAATTCATAAAAATGTGAAAACCCACGTTAAAACTCAAAAATGGAAGACACGCCCTCATTTTAGTAATTCATTTTTTTAATATTTACATTATATTTAGATATTAATGCATTACAGTCTTTTGAAATGCTTAAATATTTAATAAATATACACTTTGATATTGTACTTGTATTTCTGTATAGGCATAAAAATATGTATTTTGGTAATTATAGTGATTTTGGTTCTACTTTTTTTTTTTTTTAAATCGCGGCCATTTTTGGTCTACATTAACCGCGATATTCGAGGGCTTACTGTACTTGCATTGTAGCGCCCCTCACTGGGCACTAGTGAAGCAAAAGGTGCAATACATATGAGAATAAAGCTAAAATAATTACTTGTGGAAGAGATAATAAGAATTCAGGGTTTTGAGTACCGTGACTATAAGTCACGTTTTTGTTAAATATTTTGGTTGGACGAGTGGTTTATACTCTGGGCTCAATCGACTTACATAAATGGACATATTGATCATATTTCTACACATAAAATAAGATTAAAACTTACATTAACTCCAAAATCGACAGACGTGGAGCTCCAAATGGCGCCAATGCTTGCCGCTGCTAACATGGCTTCCACTGCATGGATTCCATTGGGCAGGTAGCCTAAAAAAAACACACACGTGTATAAATACACGGTCAAAACAACCCGACAGAAGCTGCTTATCTGATAACATTTATCATGGTGAGTTTAGGAGCACTTGTTGTAATGGTGACCTATTTTTAAAAATTATGGTACCGTTTCCGGAGTGTTACGACGACGTATGTGGACATAAATGATTTACAGATGCGATTAATAGCGTTAGTAGCCCCCATGTGATGGCGCTGGCGTGTTAGCTCATCAGCTAAGTGCTTTTATATCGTCGATACAATAATAGGATGGACAAGGACATGGCGGACTTACTTGATTTGGAGATTTTCTACTCCTTATAATATGCTAACAGTTTATTAAGATATTTTCTAAAATATGAAAAAAAGAGCAATATTAGTAATTTAGAATAGCGTTTGGAGGTTACATTTTAAAGATAGAAGTAAGGTATGCACTGAAATGCATGATATTGGCAAAAAAGTACTTTTCAAAATATTTGTGTATTTTTTATTTAAAAAAACATGAATTCTTAACGCTTGGATTACAATGAACAAAAATGGTCATGTGATCTGGTACTGTCATTTTAACAAAGCATAACATAATAAATGATGTTCAATTCCAATAAAATTTTAAACTGTATTAAATTATTTTGACATTTATTGTAAACAACCTGCAGCTCTAAATTTCCACTCTAAATTTTCTGCTTTTTTCTCCTTTGTACTTCATTTTTTTGTATAACCCCATTTGTAAATATGTAAGATTGTAGGTCATTTTTATTTAACCAGCTAGCCTAATTTTTACTACCCAAAAAATAGTTTGTCTTATGATTAGTTCAAATCACTGTTACAGTTTTTTATTATCTCAACATTGACAAAATGTATTGTTTTTCTTTGTGAATTAGCATTCTAGAAAACTTACCCACAACTCTGTCTCCCGCCTGTACCCCCATCTTCCTCATGGCCGCGGCGAACAACGCCACGTCACGCCTCAGTTCCCGAAAAGTGACTTTCACAATCTCCTCATTAGCCTCGGCTGAAAAAAAAAAATGTTTTTTTGGTCAATGGAGTTTTTTTATGGCTCCAGCACCCCCCGCGACCCTTGTGACGATAAGCATTTCAGAAAATAAATGAATACTTTGTGTTCAAGATGATTTAGTTCAAATACATACATAAAATATATATATATATATATATATATATATATATATATATATATATATATATATATATATATATATATATATATATATATATATATATATATATATATATATATATATATATATATATATATATATATATATATATATATATATATATATATATATATATATATATATATATATATATATATATATATATATATATATATATATATATATATATATATATATATATATATATATATATTGTTCAGTTGACTATTTTGCATGTTTGATGCAAACAAATATCAGAAAATAATAAGAGTTATAAGTTTTATGACTGTGGTTAAAAGGCAGTAGACGGGAAAATCTATGGAAAAGTGCATTGTTAGCGGCTAGTAATTACAGCCAATGGATGGAAGCATAATTATATTAGGGCTACAACAGAAGAGGACACTCATGCTAGCTAACACAAATACACACGGATACACTAATGTACACACTCGGTCGGGCCTATTCATTGGCAAGCCGAGTAAATGTAATAAAGGGGACAAGCATTGATCGTGACCACCTAAAAGCTCTCCTGGTAGAAAAGATCAAATCAGAGGACCATAAAATCAACTAAAAATAAAACAATGATTGGAAATAAACAGTAAGGTGGTGGGTAGAATTTTGGTCATAAAGTAGGAAAGTAATCAAATTGAAAATGGCATTAAAATTAAAAAAAAATAAAATGTATACTATATATTTACATTAATCTTGAAGCCAAGAAACATTTTTGAGCGTTTATTTATCTATTTTTGCTATTTTTGAATAAATAAAATTATTAAATTATTCAATACTGCAGTATAATGTTGATTACCTTTTAAATTCATCATCTGATCACATTAAGACTTAAGAAAAATTAACAATTGCATTCAGGCATATACGCATGTCCTTATTTGATCAGAAATTTCAAATAAAAATATGTTTCTTGTCATCTAGATTCAACAAAATGTCTAATTTTACTTCAAATATGCATTGCACTCCAAATCCTGAATAATACTACTACAAATCAAGTATCTACTATCACTAAGAATCATAAACTTTGACTAAAATTGACATATAAAAGGATTTTTTTCATATTAGGACCTCCCATTTTAAATGTACTTCACCACTTGTCTACTCACTCGCTGCATAAAGCGCAACTTTATCCTGGTCGGCGTGTTTGAGCAAGTTCTCGGCGTAGTTCAGGCGAGCCCCCGAAAACCACTCGGGAACATCCGAAATACACTTGGACAAGTCCACCACCTGGAATACAAACAAGTTCACACATGTGATTGGCCAAAAAACATTGCAAATATAGGTATATAGACACAATGTACACACGGATGTACGCACAAAACACACAACATTATCCAATACTATTTACTTATCTTACTTTATTATATTGTATAAATATATTTCATCAATGGGCAATGGAAGGGAAGCTTTAATAGTTTTAATTTCATTTATGTTTTTGTCCAAAGGTCTGGATTTTCACATTTTTATGAACTTTAAAAATATATACCATATTTTCAAAACTGCAAGGCGCACCGCATGATAAGGCGCACCGTCAATGAATGACATATTTGATTTTTTTTCCATATATAAGGCGCACTGGTTTATAAGGCGCTCTGTCTATTTTGGAGAACATTTACGACTTTTAAGTGCGCCTTAAAGTTGTGAAAATACAGTATTTTAGTGCCGAGTTCTAGTAGCATGCCAAGGAAAGGGGAGTGGCTTCTGCTTTCAAGTTTCAGCGTTCATTTTTGCATTTTTATGAACTTACAAAAAATGTAATTTACAAAAAAAAATTCCCCAGAAAAAAAATCAGCGATGTAGTAAAGCCGTGATATTCGAGGGATTACTGTATATACATATTGCTGCATTCTATTTACTGACCTGGTCGTAGGGTTTGGAGCTGACCACGTCACAGAAGCTCCACACTTGTGCCCAGAAATCGGCATTGCAATCCACAGACCACTGGTACAAGTCCCCATAATTGGCTGCAGTTAAAAGACAAATATCATGGGTGAAATGGCAAATCATCTCAGCATTATTCACCATTTAAAAAGGTATTTTCATTTTAGCTTTTTACTGTCAAAGCTAAATAGGTTAAAATCTAACCCTAACCCCTTTTCTGGGCTAAAGCCCTGAATATTCAGTTTTTTTCTAGATCTAAAACAATGTTTATTGTAGCTTTTTAAAATATATTTTTAGATTTTACAAAATGATTTTTGAACTAAAAACACAGAAAAATGGATTAAAAATGACAATTGTTGATTTAAAAGGGGGGAAAGTAGGAATATGTAATATACATCTATACTCTTCATTCACTCAATTTACTTTCCCGGGCCACACAAAATGATGTGACGGGCCTGATTTGGCCCCCGGGCCGCCACTTTGACACATGTGGTAAAGCGCATCCGCCGCACAGTCCTGGGGTCGTTGGTTAGATTCCAGGTTGGTCCCTTACTGTTTAGAATTTTGCATGTTGACCCTGGGCTTGTGCAGGTTTTTTCCAGGTACTCCAGTTTCCTCCCACATCCCCAAAATAACCAGGCTAGCCTGTTTGAAAACTCGAAATTCCCCCCTAACGTGAATTATTGTCCTAAACTCGTTGTACCCTGCGATTGGCTGGCTGTTGACCCCCACCTGGTGCTGGCCTACGATTGGCTGCACCCTCCGCGACTCTTCAAAAACAATAAATGAAACTCTTCACATCACTTCCATGAAGTGCAACTGTAAATACAATAAATGACAAATACTACAATTTAACCGAGGAATTGATTTATTTTTTGGGCACCTATAAAATAAAGTTAATAAACCCCATTTACCCTCTTAAAGGAATCTTTGTTTCATTTTTTAGCAAAGGTGGAAAAACACGTTTTTTTGTGTGTTGACACTGGCTGGCCTTAGTGGAGTAACAAGGAACTCACTTGTCCTGCTTGGCCCGAACTAGTAATCCCACAATGGTAAAGAAGGCTCAACAAAGACACTAAGTTAAATTAAAGCCAATTAAAGCCAATTAAAACCACCGATCGAACGACCCAGACGGATTGACCGATGGAGTGAGCGATACTAACCCAGATTGAGTCCATGCTCCCGGTTCACCTGCCGCCTGAATTGGTCCATTCGCGTCTCCTTCTTGGAGTTTGGGTACCAAAGCACCTTGTTGTCTTCCTCCATTATTGTGTCGCTTTTGTCTTTGTACATGTTGGCGTCCAGGCACGTCACGCCTCTGGATCCCGTCAGTTGGACTGAATGCTATATGCTAAGCTAACAAGCAGCTGGTGTTGGCTCGCTGTCCCTGACTAACTCCGCTGTTCGCCTGGAAGCTAATCAGACTAGACCCGAGTGGTGACGTCACTGCAAATGGTGCGTTCAAGAGCGAGTTGTGTTTTTGACTTACGATCCAGTCTTCCATTTGCACGGCTAAATATAATGCGTTTATTTCTTTGTTTATAGACATATTTTGTTCTATGTACTATTCATATCCTCCATACAAGGTTTGTCATTGAAGACAATGAGAGGCTGGTCCCTTTAAATTCAAAAGTCTGAAATGCAGTTTTGTTTATTTTAGCTGAAACAATTTTAGATTCCTTTTATATGATTCCACTATTAATTCTCCTTAAATAAAACGTAAGCCTAAAACTTTGTGTCTGTTGTGTGATTAGTTATTTCCTTTAAAAGCGCAAAAATATTTTTTTATGGAATTCTTATACATGTAAATTCAGGAACTTTATGACTACCATCTTTCAAAACCTTAATGACATTGCAAACTTGAACGCCGCACATTATATTAGATTAAACTTCATTCATCCTCTTCCCCTAAAATTCCCATTGCGCCTGTCAGAAGCTAGCCGGGCTGTGATTGGCCCTCGAGGCTCTGGTTCCACATCAGCCGACAGATGGCTTCATGTCAGGGGGAGGAGGGTTGGTTGGGGAGGAGCGATGGGCGGGCAGGTGGGAGCTCCACGCGCTCGTGGACCATCGGAGACACCCAATCAACGACCTGGGTGGGCGTGCCCAAAAGGGGGTGTGCCCTATCAGGGCGCAGGACCACAATGCCGCCTCATTATGGTCCTGCATGCCAAGTCCATTTCTGTTGCATATATGTCAAAAAGAACATTTGAGCAGACTACGTTCATTTTGTGATATCTGTTTTGGAGTGTGTGCGTGTATTGTTTAAAATATATAAATAAACGTTTTTAAAATGGAATCACCAACAGCCCACAGTACTTTGTCGCACAGTGATGACGTACACGAAGGCGACACCAAGCACTGTAAAGTTTTAAAAAGACTTTTGAAATAAAACGGAAACATTCTAGAACTACTTAGTTGCTTAGCTAGAGTGAAACAATTACTAGAAAGTCTAACTTAGTCAAACACATGAAAATATACATAAAGGAGAAACCATTCAGTTGCCCAGTTTACAGTAAGGCCTATGGGGAAAAACCCCTTTCTTGTTCTGTTTGGAGCATGGATTAATATTCATATTAACTAGCATACCAAACATGATTGATTGGAAGAATATATTTTCAAAGGGTTTTCCACAACAAGTGTCTCTTTTGTTTTTTTTATTGTGTATTCCTGATGGGCTCATGATGTCACAGATAAGTGTGCATGAAAAAGTCATTTGGCAAACATTTGGGATGATACATTTCCTAAGAGCATTCTTCTTTTTTTCATTTTTTTAACATGAATGAGTGGAATTTACCATCTTTCCACTTTTAACACTATTTTGGCGTTCAACGCTTCACTTTCAGGACACTTTTTTAGGTACACCTGCAAAGTCTTAAAGGGCTTTATAGTGCCATTATTAAAGTTATTTTGAATGCAGTTTATCTATAAATTATTTTTTACATAAGAATAAGTTTTATTATTTGGATGCATTTAGTAAAACAGCACAATTACTAGCACAAAAGGATGAATTTTTTTTCACAATTAAAAATTCACTGTTTAACTAGAGTTATGTACATTTTAATAATTATCATTAGACTCTTATTAATTATAATCATATATGTCATCATGGCAATTTTCTTCAGAGCAAACTAAAATATTAAATATTTTCTGTGTTCTAAAGATCTTGGAACTTGGTCATATTTTAATAAGAATAAAAATTGTATTTAATACTTTTAGTTGAAAATGAATGATGGTGAATTACAACTATTCTTAATATTTTGTCTTTTTCATTTAGCTACAAACAAGTGTCAAAGTAGTTTTACGGCTTTCAGAACAAGAGGGTTAACCATATTATTAAATAAATATCGAAAAATATTTTTGGTTTTTTTTTTTAGCCAAGCAGGTGTACTTAATGAAGTGACTCGTGGGTGTCTTTATGTTTTCTTTGTGTTGGTTGTGAACTGTGGAATGTAAAATGTTGTTGCTACATGGGCGAGGGCGGTGGCAAAGAGGGGTAGAGGTCCTTCGCCACTTCGTCTGTGTGCTCCGAGTCGTCGGGATAACGCGTCCTGAGCTCTTCGTTGGCCACGTAGTGCGTGCAGGCGAACTCGGAGAAGTAGCGGCCTACCTCGGCGTGCCCGATCTCTGGGGGGTCCGAATGGGGCTCCAGGTTCTCTGACAGATTTGAAATACATAAGCATAGTTGTTGTTGTTGTTTTTTGGACTACTTAACTATGTGGACTACTTAACTATGTGGACTACTTATCCATGTCGACTACTTATCCATGTCGACTACTTATCCATGTCGACTACTTATCCATGTCGACTACTTATCCATGTCGACTACTTATCTATGTGGACTACTTATCTATGTGGACTACTTATCTATGTGGACTACTTATCTATGTGGACTACTTATCTATGTGGACTACTTATCTATGTCGACTACTTATCTATGTCGACTACTTATCCATGTCGACTACTTATCCATGTGGACTACTTATCCATGTGGACTACTTATCCATGTGGACTACTTATATGTGGACTACTTATCTATGTGGACTACTTATCTATGTGGACTACTTATCTATGTGGACTACTTATCTATGTGGACTACTTATCTATGTGGACTACTTATCTATGTGGACTACTTATCTATGTGGACTACTTATCTATGTGGACTACTTATCTATGTGGACTACTTATCTATGTGGACTACTTATCTATGTGGACTACTTATCTATGTGGACTACTTATCTATGTGGACTACTTATCTATGTGGACTACTTATCTATGTCGACTACTTATGAGCTCATACATTTTTGTTGTTGTTGTTTTTTGGACTACTTCACTATGTCGACTACTTAACTATGTCGACTACTTAACTATGTGGACTACTTATCTATGTGGACTACTTGTCTATGTGGACTACTTGTCTATGTGGACTACTCGTCTATGTGGACTACTCGTCTATGTGGACTACTCGTCTATGTGGACTACTCGTCTATGTGGACTACTCGTCTATGTGGACTACTCGTCTATGTGGACTACTCGTCTATGTGGACTACTTATCTATGTTGACTACTTATCTATCTTGTTGAGGACATCAGTGCCTCCTCAGCCATTAACGTAACTTCACGTCACAAATTGCTGGTGAAATTTCCTCTCTTTACCTTGTGCGGCGTATCGACAAGTGCCATCCTGCACCAGGACATTGTAGAAGGGCTGCTCGGTGCCGTCGGGCAGCTGGTGGACCCTCATGGTGGTGATCCACTCCTGGCTCATGGCGCACTTGGGATCCCAGCCGTAGATGACGCAGTTATAACCCGACCTGTGATAAAATGGAAACCGTGGGAGGATAGGTAAGCGTCGAGCGCCGCCGCCATCGCCAAACACACCTCTTGTGTTTCATGACAAGGCCCACAGAGTAGCGAACTTCGAGGTGGTCGGCCGTCCCGCGTCGCTTGATGTCAGGGGCGGCGGGCTGCTTCTTATGCTGGATGTGCTCCAGCGTATGCTGGACCAGGTAGACCACTGATCCATGCT
Source organism: Stigmatopora nigra (assembly GCF_051989575.1). Classification (NCBI taxonomy): domain Eukaryota; kingdom Metazoa; phylum Chordata; class Actinopteri; order Syngnathiformes; family Syngnathidae; genus Stigmatopora; species Stigmatopora nigra. The sequence goes on along the minus strand of NC_135511.1, from coordinate 17,583,836 downwards.
GAGACGGGTCCAATGCCTGGATGTGCTGCAGTATGTCCAAAACCTGCCCAAAAGGAACCTACATTTAATGGGAAACCTCACATCCATGGCCGTAAAGCACTCATGTTACATGTGTCAAAGTCACGGCCCGGGGGCCAAATCTGGCCCGCCGCATCATTTTGTTCGGCCCAGGAAAGTCAATCATGAGTGCTGACTTTCTGTTTTAGGATCAAATTAAAATGAAGAGTATAAATGTATACTAAATGTCATGATTTTCCCCCTTTTTAATCAATAATTGTCATTTTTTAATCCATTTTTTCTGTGTTTTTAGTTAAAAAATCATTAAGTAAAATCAAAAAATATGTAAAAATAAATCTAAATTAAACATTGTTTTAGATCTATAAAAAACTGAATATTCAGGGATTTTAATCCAGTTCATTTTATCCATTTATAAAAAAAAAAAAATCTAAATATTATATCTAAAATGGTCCAGCCCAAATGAAATCGAGAATATAATATTTTTCCCCACAGTACACACATGTACCTTCTCGGGCCAAATACCCAAGTGGAAGTATAGTCTGGCCTGCAGCAAAAGGTAGGAAACATTGTCCGGGTTAATGGTGAGGAAAAGATCCAGCGTATTTCTCAGAAGTTGGTAGGACTTCTCTTTGCCTTCCCTCAAAAAGAAAATAACACAAACATTTAGTTTTTTGGCGTCCCATTGTCTAACATTCCTACCAAAGTGAACCATTACCCTCTCTTCCCGATGTTGAGCAGATTCCCCACCATCCTTAGCAACACCTCGGGGGTGCCGATGCTACCGTAGTAGTCAGAGCTAGCCTGGTTCCCGATGAGGTACTCGCATTCTTTAGCCGTCAATTGCTTGCCTTTTCCGAAAGCGTCGATGTACACGTAGTCGTAGATGTCGTCGCTCCTGTGGGCGTTGGAAAACATGACGTGAATGGAAGTAAAACGTCCGGAACCCAAAGAAAACTCAGAGTACCCTCGTTCTTTTTGGCACCAGCGTAGTAAGAAGTGGCTTGGGAAGTTAACCGGCTCTAATTTAACACCCAATCGTTGAGCCAGTGTCATGTAGACCACTGATAGGCTGATGGGGATTCCCCTACGACGAAGCAAAACCTGTGGGACAAAAATGGCGTGGAAATGGGTTAAACCAGTGGTGTCAAACATACGGCCCGCGGGCCGGATCCGGCCGTCTGGTGGTTTGGTACGGCCCGGGGAAGAAAGCTGCATTGTATAAAAAAAATATGAATTTTCTTTAAAATGTGTAGTTCTTGTATTATCCGCTAGGGGCGCAGTGTTTTAGTACGTGCAGACAACATGAATTGACATTTATTTATGTTCTTATGTTATTGTCTTGTTCATAATATATTGTTCATAATGTAAATAAAAAGTTCTGTTAATAAACATTTTGATAATTTACTCATTCTTTGCACTAATTATTAGTATTAGTGACTAATACAAAGGAAAAAGTGGGCTTGTGGTTAGTTCTATGTAATTTTGCAATGAGTTTACTGGTCCGGCCCATTTGAGTATTATTGTATTCTCTGGAGTATAAGTCGCAGCTGATTGTAAAGTTTGGATGGGGCGGTGAGACTTATGTTTGGAATTATTATATCATGTTATATGGTATTTTTACAGTAAACTACAATAGGGTGGTCAAAGCCTATGTTTATCATTTTAATATGGCAGTGGGCGGACTTGGTGATTATTAATTTTATTTTAAAATGTGTTTTAAAATGTCTGTTCTTTGTTTGAGATTTTACCAAATACAATTTTATCCAAAATGCGACTTATAGTCCAAAAAAAATCTGTGATGTAGTAAAACTGTGAAAGTTGAAGCCGCAGTATTCGAGGGATTACTGTAAAGTCCGAAAAAATGCAATTTATGACAGTCATAAGTACTGGAATAATAAAATACCAATTTAAATTTTTCTAAGCATTAAAAGAGTACATTTTGAAATTGTTTGAGAATGTAAAAGTACACTATTTGCATTCAAATATATTTAGCATGAAATTAAATCACTACAACTATTGAAAAAATATATATATATTTTTACAAACAATTGCACTAATAAAATTTGGCATGTAGAAATGAAATTTATCACTCAAATCTGATTGTTTTTACCCATTTTATAATCGTTTCACCCAAAAAACAGTCCATTTGGGAACACCCACTTTTCTGGTTGTGATGTCATAACCAGAATGAACTATTTGTGGTAAAACTGCAGTTAATTTGACAGTAAATTTCACTCCACCTACTGTATTTCTGGAACTCTACCTGATGTAAATAGGAATTGACCGGGTTGTAGTAATCCAACAGGTCACCCTTATACATCAACTGCTCATACAAGACCGCATTGAGGGCGCAGAAGACCTGCCGCTGGAGCTCAAAGTCCTCAAGCTGGACATGCTCGCCACCTGCGTGGCATAAAAAAACGGTCCTCAAGGTCGAATCCTTTGATAGAGTACCCTCAACTCACCCGGAGCCACCCGAAGACTGGGATGGGATGGATTCTTCACCCTCAGGGTCTTCTTAACTTTGTCAACAATCTCGTCCAGTTGCGCCGAAATTCCCTCCAACGTGACTTCGGCAAGGGGATTACAGTACTGGTCCACCAAGACGGCACCTGGACACACATAATAAATGGAAATGTTCATAAGAGTAATACTTTGACATATGAGTGCCCCGAGATACGAGTAATTTGAGATCCGAGTAATTTGAGATCCGAGTAATTTGAGATCCGAGTAATTTGAGATCCGAGTAATTTGAGATACGAGTAATTTGAGATACGAGTAATTTGAGATACGAGTAATTTGAGATACGAGTAATTTGAGATACGAGTAATTTGAGATACTAGTAATTTGAGATACGAGTAATTTGAGATACGAGTAATTTGAGATACGAGTAATTTGAGATACGAGTAATTGAGATACGAGTAATTTGAGATACGAGTAATTTGAGATACGAGTAATTTGAGATACGAGTAATTTGAGATACGAGTAAATATTTATTTTGAGATACGAGACAAATTTTGATATACATTGCATACAGTGGAGATCATAGCCACTGTCTTTCTGGTCGTAACTACCTCGTTTAGATATAATATTTAATTTTTTTTTTAATAAATGGATTAAAGGCCCTGAATATTCAGTTTTTTTATAGATCTAAAACAATGTATATTTTAGCTTTTTAAAATACATTTTTAGATTTTACAAACTGATTTTTGAACTAAAAACAGAAAACAATGATTAAAAAAGGACAATTATTGATTTAGAAGGAGGAAAATCAGGAAAATTAATATCCATCTATACTCTTCATTTGAATTTGATCCTAAAACAGAAAGTCGGCACCCATGATTGACTTTCCTGGGCCGCACAAAATGATGCAGCGGGCCAGATTTGGCCCCCGAGCCGCCACTTTGAAACCAGTGTGCTATTGTGAGGACATTTTTTTCTTACCAGCGAGTGCAGACTGCTGTTCAGGCGGCTGCTCGAGGAAGCTCTTGAGAGAGCGCAGAATGTTCTGCTGTCTCAGGAAGTAAAGGATCTTCTTTGCATAGTACTTTAAAGTCAGGTTTTTCCTGGACAATAATAAAAGAGGGAAATGGATTAAGCAACATAAATTGTGTACATTTTCCCCCTTTCGAGACACAAAGATGTCTCACCTCTTATCTGCGCTGAGGATAAAGAGCAGCTCATCCTCGCAGAAATGCATTGGCATACCCAGCGACTCGATTTCTGTAAAGCTGTCACCCAACACTTGACCGATGCAGGGCTGGGAAAAACAAACAAAAAAATGTATTTAGCATTGGTTAGCATTGCTAGCATTAGGGATAGTGGACTTTATAACATGATTTGATTTAACTTTTTGTTTTTAAACATCATAATCATTAGTTATGTGTTACTCTGTTAGCAGATGGTTAATAAAAACCAATAAAAATGCTTTTCCATTGTAATATTCTGTTTTTTGTGTTTTTTTTTCTGAGGATGGGAACATATTAATTTGTATTGAGTTCAATTCTATGGGAAAAGTTGATTTGAGATACGAGTAAATTGACATATGAGCTCAGTCCTGAAACGCCTTAAGCTTGTATCTCAAGGTATGACTATATGATGATAATAATAATTAATTATTAATATTCCTTCTGTTGTCCACTCACCACTTCCATGAAGAAGCGTTTGGAGATAGATTCCACAGTCCTTCGGATTTGGATGCCCACCCGATGACGAGTTTTGTACTCGCGTAGCCAGTCGCAACTCTCGTTCTGCGGGTAAAACCTCTGGAGGCGTGGCCACCTAAAAAATGATTCATTTTTTTCAGATTGGCGATTGTTTATCCTCATCATGGTCGCAGGGGTGCAGACATTTTGGAGTGTGCGATCTGCCTACAATACTTGAATGTATTTTTTTTAATATGGGAGGAAGGCGGAGTACCCGGAGAAAACCCATCAAGGCACTTGCAGAACGAGCCTTGACCGGATTAGTTTCAGATGGAAGTGCTAACTATTCAAGTTGTTTTTATTTTCACGATTTAGGCTTTTTAAAAGGACTGCTTTTATTTGTTTCTGTTTTTGTTTTCAAAATGGGAGGGGCAAGTGATAGCATCAAAACAATATGCTACTAAAATTTGCCTGACTACTGAAATGATAACTAACCCTGGGCCTAAAGTCATAGCCAGGATGATAAAAGGACATTTATGATGAGTCTGGAATGAAAATATTAAAGAAATTTGGTGAATGGGCTCATCCATATTTCACATATTGATGCATCATCAGATCGTTAAGCAACATCGCCAAGCTGATTACTGAAGCAGTAAAAAGACAGCAACCGCTGATAACACGATCCATGCATAATTATGAATAAGAATAATGATAAAAATGACCTGAGTTTGTATTGGTGCCCCCAAACCTTCCCTCCGCTGTGGCAAACGTCGCGCAGTCGCAGGCAGCAGCAGGACACATTGCAAATGTCGACATGCTCGAGCACCGGGAAGCACAAAATATGTTCCAACAATTCGGTTGGTAAGTCGGTCAACTTCCCCGCACGGCGGGCACGACATAAGTGCCCGGCTTCGAACCCGGTCCCGGTCCCAGTAGGACTGGACAACCTCTCTTCGGCGATACAAGCCGCCATCTTTTCTGTTTACCCCGATGACCTCATCGATCTCGGTCCGCCCTCTAATGGCGCAGAGGGACGTACGAGGGGCGGGGCCGAAAATAATCACTGTTCTCTGATTGGTTATTAAAAATGGGGGCGTGAGGGGGACTTTCAAAACAATTCACCCAATGCATTTACACTAAAATATGTTAAATACTACTATAAATACTTCCTTAAACAATTGAAAGCTAAAACTGCTAATTGTTCTATTTTTTACAATTTAATGTTCATTTTGATTATTTGAAATAAAAATGGTGTATCCAGAACTGTAACAATTTTTCGTAAATATCCCTATTTCACATTGCAGATATTTACAAATGAGATGCGTTTCTGTCGACAAACATGTACATAGCATAGCATGGAAACAGTGACACCATTGGTTAATGGCGAAATGAAATTATTCCGTGCATTTTAGAATAGAAAATACATTTTTAAATGAAATAAACTTAATTATTATTCATTTGCATCAGAAGTAATTTCCTATTCATTTCCGCAACTCAACGCTCACGTGACATGACGTCCGTTAAGTCCCGGAAATCAAGACGGCTGCACTCACGTGATCGGCTCGTGCTATGACCTCATTAGCCATCCCGGAAGTTGGAGTGTTGGCCGCTGCGGCCTCTCAACGTCATCTAGGCAACAGGAAGATCATGTTAGCCGCTTATAAAGTCTTTTAACCGAACTAACAATCGAGGCAGTTCGGATCCGCGTCAGTTTCATCAACGCCCCCTTTGCCCCCGTTCTAACCCGTCTTTGAATTTTGGTGCCTCTTGAAAAAACAAGAAGAAAAAGAATCAGGCTGAAATCCGAAATCAAAAATGTCGCTGTTCCAATCGGCGCTCGATTTCCTCGCCGGGCCCGGCTCGGTCGGAGCGGCAAGCCGGGACCAGAACGACTTTGTGGGGCAGATGGTTGAGATGGGCGATCTCAAGCTACGGATCAGGAGGGTGATTGCTGAAGGTAAGAAAACCGGAGGGTAAATGTCGCAAAAGGTTCAATGACAGCTAGCTTGTGCTAACTAGCCGCGAAGAAGCTACATTGCTAACATTGCTTCATAATTTGTCATCAGTGGCAATAACAATTCATCCCTGTGCAATTACACTCTTTTTATTGTCATTGTAATCAAATGAAACGCTTTAAAGATGAACGATTTTGCATCTTTCTTTAAGTTTGAACTGCCTGCAAATATTTTCTATTGTTTTTTTTTCATGTGTGAAACTTATTTAGATATAAAATCGTGCTTAATCTTGAGAAATGTAGTTTTATGTTCATGGCATGGCTAAAAACAAACATTCCGGATGTGAAAACAGTATCAATAAAAGTACTGATCAATAATAAAGCAAGAAAAATAAGGTATTATGAGAAAGATGGACACATACAGTAAGATCAAGTAGGGGCAAACAAATAAAACTAAGTTGGTATGAACATGAAAGAAGAATTAAATTACTGAAAAAGTGAAAACTTGTGTACAATGTTTCTTTTAGGTGGATTTGCCTTTGTATACGAAGCTCAGGACATCAGCAGTGGCAAAGATTATGCTCTCAAGGTAAGGCTATTTGTTAAAAACATCTTATGTTACACCTATGTTACTCTTACTCAATCCATGCTTACGTCAAATTTTGCTTCTTGCTAATATTTCAGCGTCTGTTGTCTAATGAAGATGAGAAAAACAAGGAAATTATCCAGGAAGTTTGCTTCATGGTACCTCATAATGTCATTTTTGGGCAAAATGTTTTGGTGTATGTATAGTTTTTTGAACATTTTTTTTACTTTGTGCAGAAAAAACTGTCCGGACATCCCAACGTAGTCCAGTTTTGTTCGGCCGCCTCTGTCGGCAAAGAGGATTCAGATACAGGACAGGCAGAGTTTCTTATCCTCACTGAACTCTGCAAAGGTATATTTAACACAGATATTTTTTAGTGCTGAATCGTAACTTTTTGGTTGGCGGTGACGAAATGATTTCCGTTTGTCTGCAGCCTCCGTGAACTTTCACTCGGTTCTCGCTTTGGCTTTTTTCTTAAGCCGTCAAAGGCTATACTACAAATCTTCTGTCATTTACTACACCAGGTTTTACCAAAATAATATATCTATATATGCATTTTGTATCATGGAAAATCTCCCCAAAAAATTAAACAATGTTTTTTTCCAGCAATTTACAGCAAAAAAATTTAAATTTAAAATATTTCACTTCCAAACGCGATGTCATGGTCTAAAAAAAGTTTTGTATTTTGCATAATCTCAAAACGTATTATTTTTAAAGTGAAATATGACATAAGATTTTATTTTTATTCATTTAGTGACCACACTCAAGACTCCAAACACGATATCACATCTTTTTAAATTGGAATCAATCAAACTATCGGTCTTTTCCAACTCCCCCACATTAGCCTAACGCTGATGTATAGGTGTCATACACTAGGGGGCGCTATAATGAACGTATATCTAATTTTTGCTTCGTGTTTGCATCATCCTACGCAAAACTTTGTGAAAAATTGTTTACATTTTACAAATTTTCTTCATCTTTTGTGTCCCTCAGGCCAGCTGGTGGACTTCCTGCGGCGCGTAGAGCAGCGAGCGCCCATATCCTGCGACACGGTGTTGAAGGTTTTTTATCAGACGTGCCGCGCCGTGCAGCACCTGCACAAACAGAAGCCCCACGTTATACACAGAGACCTCAAGGTGAGGCGGACATTTTTAGCAATGACCAACATTGTGTTTGTCTTAGTTTTGAAAAAGTTCAGTTAACGTATTTTCTCAGATAAAATCGTTGAATTTTACAATTTATTTTTTTCACGTTTCACGTCTTTTATTTTGTGACATTTGAATAGCTTGAGCCTCTTTCTCCCTCTCTTTTGCAGATTGAAAATCTGCTGATTAGTAACCAGGGCACCATTAAACTGTGTGATTTTGGCAGTGCCACCACTGTGGCTCATTACCCCGACTACAGCTGGTCAGCACAGAAGCGATCCATGGTGGAGGATGAGGTACGTGCGCTTTAAACACAACACAATGGCGGCCTTTGTATCTATCTGTGATTTGCCATGACCTCAAATGCATTTTTAACAAAAAAACGTACCCTCAAAGGCTTAAGGATGTAAGTGCCGTTATACATCTGGACTAAGCCAAAGCAACAAAACATTTTTTTGCAGAATTTATTGACTTAGCTTCACCTTATAAAATGATGGCTGGTAAATGAACAACTGCAAACCAGCAATTGTTATAATTGTGGTCTAAATTTTCTCGTTTTTAGACGCATTTAAGCAATTCCATTTAAAAAATAGCGTATTTTCAGGACTATAAGGCGCACCCTCAGTGAATGACACATTTTTTTTCCCTGTCTATTTTGGAGGAAATTTAAGACTTAAGTACGCCTTATAGTCGTGAAAATACGGAATTTAGTTTTTATCATCCATTACATGTCTGAAATTCTTAATTCTCAATGATTTTAATATTTTTCTAGATTACAAGAAACACTACTCCAGCGTACCGGACTCCAGAAATGATTGACCTCTACTCCAACTATCCCATCAATGAGAAGCAAGACATCTGGGTCAGACCTTTTTGTTTTTACCCCCCAATCTTTCCCAATTAAAAAATCCAAAGGATATTCCAAAATATATATATTGATATTTACACCATTAAAAAAACTTCCATTTGTTTAATCATGAATATGGAGCTGAAAATTGTGAATTAGGGGCAACTTATACGAGAGAAATTGCCCAAAAATAAAAATCAGGCAAATTTAAGGATGCGACTTATACGCAGATGCGACTTATATGCCGATGCGGCTTATATGCGAGAAAATAAGGTACAAAAAACTACACTGCTTATTACCAAAATCCTAAATCCTTCATTTCTCCAGGCCTTAGGCTGCATCCTCTTCCTGTTGTGCTTTAAGCAACATCCCTTCGAGGAGGGCGCCAAACTGCAGATTGTCAACGGGAAGTACTCCATGCCGCAGAACGACTCCAAGTACACCGTCTACCACGAGCTCATACGTAAATACACGCCGCTTTCGGGAGTGAATTGACATATTTCTATGAAATATTCAAACTCCACTTTTTTTTTGACCCAGGCTCCATGTTGAAGGTGAACCCGGTAGAGCGTCTGTCCATCACAGAGTTGGTTAACCAGCTTCAGGAAATAGCGGCGGCACGAAACGTCAATCCGAAATCACCCGTCACAGAGGTGGGGTTTCTTTTTCTCATTTTGTCTGTTTTAGTCAAATATTGCATAATAGAGCTACCAAATATTACAAATCTTCCATTGTTTACTATGCCAGTTTTTGCCAAATTTGCCTTTTTTATCAAAACAAAAAAAAAATAAAGCAGTTTTTAAATGTTTTTTAACTAAAATTTTGAAAATTCTTATTTTTTGCCTGACTACTTTTAACTAATTTCAAAATGCAATGTCGTCTTCTAAAAAAACTAATTTTGCATTTTGCACATTGTCATAAAACAGTATTTTATTTTGAAAGGGGCGCGCTCACATTTCAATAACACGTCTCATCTGTGGTTTTAAGCTGTCTTAGTTAACTAAAACACAAATGTATGCAATATTTGATTGACTGTTTGTTTTTTTTTCACAACAAAATCTTAAAATTATCTATATTCACTACAATATATGATTTTTTTAAACGTTTGGAACAGTGACAAAGGTTTGTGTTTTCGTTTTTTTAATCGTTTTTTTCTGATCTATGCTAGTTAGCATGTTTACATTATAATTTTGACTTTTTTTTAATATGAAGAATGTTAAAACACGATGGAAATATAAAGATCAGACAGACAGACAAGACTAGAATAAAAATAAATCACAGCTCAAGCGAACATCCACATGGCCTCAGCATGGTGCCTGAATTTCAGCAGTTAAGTCATGATCCTCAACACAAATCCTGTCACTAATAAGCAAATCCACCACTAAAGTTGTGATTTATGTGAAGCTGATTCCAATGCCAGAAAGCTGCCTTATATTTGACAAAAAACATGCTCATTTTATTTATCGATCAACGTCTAACCTTTTTAGAAAAGCTTCTTCTTTTATCAGCAAAATATATATATATTTTTTATTTTCAATCAGATGCTTTTAAAATTTCACCTCATCAAAATATACTTAAACTTATTAAACTACTGTCACAATACTACATTATGTAATCTAGGGCAATATTTGCTATATAATTGTTTTCAATATATTTGTATGTCCTCTTCTCCCTTTTAAAATTAATACAGCATTTGCTTATTTGTCCTATCCACGCAAAAGAAAGTTTTAATAAATAAAATGCTGCACTACTATCCTACTATCATGTATTAAATGACAGTAGAAAAAAATCAAAAGGAATGTAAATAGTAAAATAGGTTTCACACATTTTTGCTTCAATTTACTGATACAAATGCTATTTCTAAGCCTGTTAATGGCTTTTTCCAGCATTTGTTAGCATTAAGCTAAACGTCTATATCCAAATAAGTGATACTTCAACTTGAATGCAATACAACTTTTAAAGGTCCATTTTTTATATATATATCTGGCCAAAAAGTGACTTAAAATTGTCACTTTACCGATTTCCTATCTCTAATTACGATTGTGCATAGTGGGGAAGGAGGCTAATCTGATTAGCGTTAAGAAGGGGTTTCCCTGCTGGCTGTAAGAAGATTATTGTCATTTGCCTCATCAGGCGTTGACGAGCCACAGCAAAAATGGACTAGATTCCACCGATAGTTATTTTTTTTAGAGTTGGAAAACATTGGAAAGGGAATAATGTTGACCACATACTACTGCTTGCGTCCGGTGTATGACGGCTATGAATGTCTGCAGCTTTTGGAGCAAAATGGAGGATTCGGGAGTAACGGGGCGGCGGCGACCGTGGCGGCGACCACGATAACGACAGTGCCGGGTGCACCGCCGCAAATCCAACACAACGTACAGAGCAACGCGGGTAAGGGCTGCCCTCTCTCCAATTTCCACCAACACGATTCTATTTGCAGGACTTTTCTATAAATGATTTTCATCTTGATGTCTGTAACTGTGAAAACTGATAGATTTGAAATACAACTCCAGGAGAAGGTTAAGAAAGAGTGACATCAATTTTATAGGAAATATGTTTTTTACCAGATTGTCGTCTTTGCAACTCTATTGGAATGAACAGTGGGTCAGTCTTTATATAGGAAAACAGGGTAGTATGGTTAGGGTATAGTTTCCATGACAATGACCAAACTTTGGGCAAAGTCTGATTAATCAGTGTCAAGTCTCCATGACAATGACCACTTTTTAAGAAGTTTCTTATGACAACAATGTTTCTATACTCACAAAAACGGATACAATATGAACAAGCAATTGCCAAGCGACTTTGTCATCTTATCTTACAATCTTATCTCACAAAAACAGTTAAAGGGTTTTCCTTAAAAAAAAAAGAATAATATGGTGGTGTATTGCAAAAAATACTTTTACAGTACTGTAGAATATATTTGAGTTTGATTTATCTAATAAGTTACACTACATATTAATGAAAATATTAATATTTGTGAAAAAATATGTAAAATTGTAGCCAACCGATAGGGCCCTGTGTAGGTTGAAGATAAATTAAGACACATACTAGACACGTAGTACAGTTTTAAATAGCGTTTTGATGGATTTTTTTTGGTCTAACCGCCATGCTTTAAGGCAGGCATGTCCAAAGTCCGGCCCGCGGGCCAAATAAGGCCCGTGGACAAATTTTTACCGGCCCACGGCCTCTATCATGAAATCAATAATACACGGCCCGCCAGCACTGTTGACCACAGTATAAAATAAATGTGTACAAAAAGCTATTTTTCACTTCACCAGAAGATGGCAGTAGCCCTGTGGCCGCACTCAGGCCGCCGTGACCCCTGCGTCATTGTTTCAGCCCAGCCCATTTCTAACATGTAAACAAAAAAAGGAAAGTTGACCGGGAGGCCCGCCGCATCCAGGAGAAGTGGAAATTTGAGTATTTTTTCACTGAAATACGAAACAACTGTGTCTGCCTAATTTGCCAAGAGACTGTGGCTGTTTTCAAGGAATTCAACATTAAGAGGCACTACCAGACGAAACATGCTAGCTACGACAAGCTAACTGGGAACGAACGCGGTGAAAAAGTGAAGCAACTGGAAGCTGTTTTAACGGCACAGCAAAGCTTTTTCACAAGAGCCCGTGAGTCAAATGAAAATGCCACAAAGGCAAGCTACGAAGTGGCAACGCAAATTGCAAAGCACTGCAAACCTTTCAGTGACGGTGAATTTATTAAAGACTGTGTAATGAAAATGGTTGAGAAAATTTGTCCCGCGAAGAAGCAAGAGTTTGCCAATATTTGCCTGGCTCGTAATACTGTGGCACGGAGAATTGAAGACGTTTCATGCGATATTAAGAGACAGTTAGAGGCAAAAGGAACTGAGTTTGACTTTTTTCTCGTTAGCGTGCGATGAAGACCTGGACTACATACTGCAGTCAAGATCCCAGTATCACCCTTCACATTAGTGCAGGCAAGATATTTGTTAAGTCCTCTGAGTTGAATAAATTCTTAAATCTCAGTTCATTATTTTTTTTTGTGATGGTCAAAATCACAGTTTGAATATGCAGTGATCATTGTTTTGTTTTCACCACTGTTCCTACAGTGAGCATATAATAGTGAATAATATGTGATGTTTCACATGAACTTAGATATCCTTGATAGTTTTCTTAATTTTTTTGTGGTTTGTGATTTCGGTAAAAACCTAAATGTAAAAAAAATGTAAAAGTATGCCATTTGTAATTAAAAAAAATCCCAAAAAGTTAATTTGCATTTATTGTTAATGGTTCAAAGAATGTCAGGCAAAAAGTCGGCCCGCACACATTTTCACCTTACCAAATCTGGCCCTCTTTGCAAAAAGTTTGGACACCCCTGCTTTAAGATGATTGGCCAAGAGATTCACATATATAAACTGGTATTGAGTTCCAGGTATGAAGAGAGAAGGTGTTTTGGCTAATTTAGCACTCTTTTTTTCGAAGGGAACTACACAGTCACCTCTAGAGCCAGCCCTTGTTGATGTGTTGGATTTTTTTGGCAGAAAGAATTTAAATGAGCCTTAACTGTAAACACATTTGGAAGGCCAAAGCCAATGTATTCATTTATATTTCATTATTTTAGGCATTTATGATCCTGACCAGTCGGCCAGCGGATTCCTGGACATCCTTAAGGGTGGAACTGAACGCTTCCTGACTAACATCAAGGATACTTCCTCCAAGGTCATCCAGTCGGTTGCCAGGTATGTACATTTTTTTTTAGAGGCGTATAAAATTTTAGTAAATCATATGTCAACATAGACTTCACTATTGTATTTGCTGATCACGTTTAAATTTTTATTTGTCCCATTTATTGTGGAACATTTCCAATTTTCTGCCATCCATCCTCAATTGTGTCATTTTGGAAAACTTATTTTTTACGTTTTTTGGGGGAATTTAATTGGAATTTAGGGTCATTTCATTAAAAATGCTCAGTTCATTCTCATTGGATGTTTCCAATGCTGAACATTACAGTAATTTGGCCCTAAAAAATGACAATTGAGGTTTTGGTGCATTCCATATTTTCCATCTTTTTGGGTGTCATTCTTTTCAGCCCCTGTATTGGTTTTGTTCATGGTGTTTTCTTTTGTTTTTCTTTTCTCCTTTTGTTTCCAATCCCTCACTATGTCTCCATCGCCTAGCAACCCAAGGTAAACCATGAGGTTCTGTAGTTTGCTAATTTGTGCTAACATCACTCATTTGAATTTCATTTCACATAACCACCAACATCCATATTTTTTTAATCACCTACCCATCAAATTAAAGGGGACATATTTTGGAAACGAAACATTTTGAGTAGCAAATTGAACAAGTAAAAAATAAAAATAAAAGCAACCCCAAGTGTTACCTTTCCAAAATATAAGACCTCTAAATTGGTACATTTTCCTAACATGACAAATTATGAATTATGATCTTCCCTAAATAGAACTTATCAAAAAAAACAAGCTTATTCTTTTCTTCAAGGGAAACTATGATTTTTTTCAAATTGTACACACTTATTAATATGTCTCCTTTAAAGAAAAGTGCATCAACACATGCATAATTGCTAACTAAACTCTTACACGCTTAGTAACAAAATTACAACAAATTCCTACAAATTTCAGCATGACTCTAATAAAATAAAATAAAAACTTAATTGACCTAAAAACTTCAAATCATGTCTATAAAAATGATTTGTGTGAGTTGAGTGTGCCCTTATCATTTTCTCACTTGATAATACTGATTGAAAAAAACCCTCCTGTTATTTTGCGGGCTAAATTGACCTAATTAAAAAAAATCTCACTCTATAAAACATCTACTTAATGTATATATTCAATACATACAATAAACACAGCATGTTGTTTTATTTTTTTTAAAGTTAAGTATGAAAAATATGCAGATTTTTTTATTTGTTTCTGCTCTTCCATTTAAAAATGCCAACTCAACCTCTATTCATTTTTCTCTTTTTTTTGATAACATAATTGGTATATTTTTACTTTACATTACTCAAGACTTAATTAGCATTCATAGTACTACTACTTTCCCCCCAATTTTAGTGGTACCGTATTTTCACGACTATAAGGCGCACTTAAAAGTCTTAAATTTTCTCCAAAATAGACAAGGCGCCTTATAATCCAGTGCGCCTTATATATGGACAAAAAAATAAAATGTGCCATTCATTGAGGGTGCGCCTTATAATCCAGTGCGCCTTTTATATGGGAAACATGTCATCCATTGAGGGTGCGCCTTATACTGCAGTGTGCCTTATAGTCGTGAAAATACGGTACTATTTTCCTCCCAATTTAAAATGGGTCGATTTAATCAGTCATATATCAGGAGGATAATTAAATATGATTGTATTCATATTTATTTTGTCCTCATTTATGTTTTTCTTATCTCCTGCCCTGCTGCCATTTCTTTTTCAGTTATGCCAAAGGTGACCTGGATATCTCCTACATCACCTCCAGAATAGCAGGTTAACATTTGGACCTCAACGGTGCACTTTTTTGATTAAAGAAGTACTTTTTGTAACATTTTAAGCATCTTTTCGTTTGGAGTTATGTCCTTCCCGGCGGAAGGCGTTGAGTCGGCGATAAAGAACAACATCGAGGATGTCCGACTTTATCTGGATTCCAGGCATCCGGGACACTACGCCGTCTACAACCTGTCCAAGCGCTGTTACAGACCGTCCCGCTTCCATAATCGGGTAAGAGTGTTCGATAGTAGGACTGTCAAACTTAATTTGTTTGGCGGATCACATATTTTTTGGTCCAAAAAGTTAACTTACTGTCTGCCATCGATTGGACTGAATGAACCAGTCAGTCAAAATGGCCAAAAAAGCCAATAAGCACACATATTAAACAATTTAGTCTCATTTTCCCTGTTTAAAGTTGATATTTACATGTGGAATACTGTATTTTCTCGCATATAAGCCTTATTTGGCGCTAAAAAATGACAGAATCGAAGGTGCGGCTTATATGTGCACAAATTAGACTTGACATGCACAAAACGCCATAATGCAATTTTTTAAATCATTTTTTCTGTGTTTTTAGTTCAAAAATCATTATGTAAAATCTAAAAAAATATATAAAAAAGCTAAAATAAACATTGTTTTCGATAAAAAAAAAAAAAAAAATTCAGGGACATTAATCCAGTTCATTTAATCCATTTATAAAAATAATAAATCTAAATATTTTATCTAAAGTGGTCGGGACAACTTTAAATCAAGTTTACAGGGCATCGTAAATAACTCTGTCTTAGAAATATGTATGAAACATCTGCTACAACTGTTATTATCTGCTATGACTCAGCAAAATCATCCACAATGCCTTATCTATTTTTTTCCCTTTAGGTTTCCGAGTGCAACTGGCAAGTTCGACGTTCTCCCAACCTTCGCAGTTTATTCAGCGTGTGCAAGAACATGCACCAGTGGTTAAAACAAGACCAGAGAAACATCTGTGTGGTTCATTGCTTGGTAAAGAAATGAAAATAAGCACCAAGAGGGTGGCGACATTGACCACTCCTTACTGGCTATTATCTTGCGTATGTGCATGGGGGTTAATCTCCACTTTTTTTGCTGCAGGACGGCAGGGCGGCGTCCGCCGTGGCCGTCTGCTCCTTCCTCTGCTTCTGCCGTCTCTTCACCACGGCCGAGGCGGCTGTTTACATGTTCTCCATGAAAAGATGCCCGCCCGGAATCTCACCCTCACACAAGAGGTGCTCACGCTAATCCACAATGCAAGGATGGCCGTTTTGACATATTTTTTTTGTAGGTATATTGAGTACATGTGCGACATGATGGCGGAGGAGCCCATCGTCCCGCACTCCAAGCCAGTGGTTATCCACGGCATCACCATGACGCCAGTGCCGCTCTTTAATAAGCAGCGCAATGGGTGTCGGCCATTCTGCGAGGTCTACTTGGGTGATGAGAGGGTCCTCACTACGTCGCGGGAGTATGACAGGCTGAAGTATGTGTTTATTTAATCATTTTTGATTGATTTCCTAGTGGTCATGTGTCAAAGTGGTGGCCCGGGGTGCAAATCTGGCCCGTCGCATCATTTTGTGTGGCCCGGGAAAGTAAATCATGAATGCCGACTTTCTGTTTTAGGATCAAATTAAAATGAAGAGTATAGATGTATATGAAATTTCCTGATTTTCCCCTTTTTAAATCAATCATTGTCATTTTTTAATCTATTTTTTTTAGTTTTTAGTTCAAAAATAATTTTGTAAAATCTAAAAATATATTTTAAAAAAGCTAAAATAAACATTGTTTTAGATCTATAAAAAACTAAATATTCAGGGATTTTAATTCAGTTATTTTAATCCATTTCTAAAAAATAAAAAAAATCTAAATATTGTATTTAAATGATCCGGCTCACGTGAAATCGAGAACCAACCCGAGACAGACACCATTGTCCTAGTGGTTTGAATACTTTGCATAGTCTCTCGCATATAAGTCGCATCCGCGTATAAGCCGCATCTGCGTATAAGCCGCACCCTTAAAGTAAAATACAGTAAATCTACTGTAATACCTCACTATTTTGAAAAGCCACTATCGCAGACTTAATACATCACGGTTTGGATTCGCCCAATATATATGCAAAGTATATAGTGTAGGAGCAATAATACAAACATGTAACGGGGAAAAAAGGCAAATCATAATCTACCTTTGAGAGTTAAAAACTGAGAATTGACCCACTCTGTATGTCACTTGTGTTCAATTTTCAGGGATTTCAAGATGGAGGACGGAAGGGCAGAAATTCCCCTTAATGTGACCGTGCGAGGAGATGTGCTGGTGGTGATCTACCACGCGAGGTCCACGCTGGGAGGACGTCTGCAAGCCAAGGCATTAATTAACACCACCACAGTTTGTTTTTTTTGTAGAACTGCTTAAAGAAAAGCTCATATTTTGAGGAGTTTCCAAGGAATTCGTTGGTAGAGACGAAACTACATTGCTTTCTCTCTGTTTGGCTTCAGATGGCTTCCATGAAAATGTTCCAGATCCAGTTCAATACAGGCTTCATCCCCAGAAATGCTACTACAGTAAAGTTTGCCAAGTAAGTCTTTATCCAAGTTGGCATTTTAACTGGAATTTCTGATGTATTGCTTTCTACTGCCACTCCTTTGCAGACTGAATATGGAATGTTTATTTTTTTCATCTCATTTCTTGACAGGTATGACTTGGACGCCTGCGACATCCAAGAGAAATATCCCGACCTGTTCCAGGTCAACCTCGATATCGAAGTGGAGCCTTGGGACCGACCTAGCGCCAAAACGCCGCCCTGGGAAAGCTTCCAAACCAAAGGCCTCAATCCTAAAATCCTATTTTCGTCTCGTGACGAACAACAGGAGATCCTCAGCAAGTTTGGTAAATCACATTTACACTTTTTGTGGTCAATATCTTTTTTTAAGCCTGCAGGATCTGGGCTAGCCATTTTTCTTCTCATTTGAGGTATAAAAAATGGTAATTTCCAATCTCAAGGTAAACCAGAACTGCCTCGTCAGCCGGGGTCTTCGGCCTTTTACGACTCCAGTTTACCGCCATCGCAACAGCCGGATCAATCGAGGGAAAACTCTGCCGCTACAGAATCGGAATCTCCGGTAGACAGTGACAACAATGGCAACAACTTCTTCCAGACGCTGGATTGGGAAGGTAAGAGTTGACTTTACACTGTCCTTATCGTTGTCATTTTCAGGTTGAAATTCTCCCTTGTGGTAAATCTAATGCCCCTATTTAAGCGTAATGTGAAGTTCATGCAAACTTTGACTACTAAAATAATCCCATTTTTCGACTCTAGGATCAACGTTATTGCTTATTTACCAGAGCTTTTATCGCCATTTTCCAACGCACTTTTGGGTATTGATCACATGGATTGTCATCATTGTTTTCAGACGTCAGCAGTCCTCAGGACGCCTCAGGATTCCAAACGGGCGGATCCAGCAACGACCAGGAAGACCTGAGCGACCGGTCAGAAGAAGAGTCGTACTCGCACTCGGTCCCCAGTGGGGATTCCCAAGACACCAGCGAGTCGCTCTTTGACGCCAACTTCCAGGTACGCCAGGAACGCAATCTGCAATCTTGGTGGATTTTCACTCTGTTGACATTGAATAATCATGCGTAACCATGTACATATTGACCCAACACCCCCCAGACTCCAATTTCTACCACCGAAGGCTCCCATGCCAACGACACAGCCGATCTTTTGGGTTTGAACGCGGAACCCCAACCACCATCGGCGTCCTCAGATGGCTTGACGGCTTCTTCCAGCCACGGCGACCTTCTCAACGACTTGTTTGCGCCACCTGCTGGACACACGACGGCGCCCCAGGAGGACTTGTTTTTCAGCGGCTCCAAACGTAGGCATCTAGTTTCGTATTTTCGGTTTGATTCCCAATCTAAACTAGAGTCGTGATGTAATTTGTCCCACAGCCGTTAGCGACCCCTTCGACCCATTTGGCATGGGCTCCAGTTCTGGCGTGGGTTCCAGCGTGGGTTCTTCCCGTCAAGCCTCCGGTCCAGACCTGTTCGGAGACCTGATTGGTTCCGCCGGGTCCGCGTCAGAGAAACTCAACCCACCGTCCAATGCCAGTCTTTTTGACCTCCGTGAGTACCCAACCATAAACTCTGTATTTTTATACAGGATCACAACGTTAATATTTGTACTTCCAATCAGATAAATTGGTAGACAACACTCCCAAGATGACATCATCAGCCAGTCATCCGGACCTCCTGAGTGGGTGGGACAGCTGGGCGGCGAATACGTCGGCAGGCGTGACGGCCACTGCTCAAAAGCCCGCCTACATCAGTACAGGTAACAAAAATTTAGAGACAATCTTCCTACCATATTTTCCCCAATATAAGCCACAGCATCAACGAATAGCCTATCTTGAAATCTGTTTCATGTCGAAGGCGCACCAGATTGGAAGACGTAGTAATAGTAGTAGTGGTTGGAAGTTGTGTTATACTTCAACTATGTGGAGCTATGCTAAAGGGGATTTGATACTATGATGAACCTATATTAAACCATATATAAGTCGCACTGCCTTATAGTGTGAAAATACGGTAATTTTTGACCAAAGACGTATCAACATGATTTATGAGGTTCAACTGTGGTTAATTTAAGTATAAAGAAGAGTAGATATTTTTTTTACATGACAAAAATAGGGATATAACCTTTGTTTTTGTAAATTTTGTGTTTAGGTGGCCATAAAACACTATTTTTTACCAACTTGTTCTGCGTTTGTGTCTTCATAGCTTCTAGCATGTCGTCCATGTCCAAGGCCAAGTCTCAGACCTTCGATCCTTTTGCCGACTTGGGCAACCTGAGTTCAAATTTACCAAGTAAGCTTTATCATAATTCAAAAGCAAGTGCTGTATAATTCAACCACAATACTCAAACTAGTTTCCCCCAGATTCTACGAACAGTGGCCTCTCCGGGCCAATGAAAACTTCCTCCACCTCCTCGTCTAATTCCAAGCCTCAAGGCCCGTCGTCCTGGCAGGCCGGCAGAGCCCCACCGGGCCACAAAAAACCCTGGCAGTCAGGACCCCGGTCTGAAGTCAAAGCGCCATCGGTCCCCCCAGCTGCCGGTCCTCAAGCCGCCAGGCCCAACTACAACCTCAATTTCCCCAGCGTCATCGGAGGCCGCGAGGAGCGAGGTGTTCGGGCTCCTGGATTCGGTATTTCTGGTTCCATCATCTTCTACCGTTGGCGACAAATGTCGTCTAAAATGTTTCTGTGACGCAGGCCCCAAACCCAAAGTCAAAGAGGACGACTTTGGAGACCTGCTATGCACTCAGGGCTTTTCCTCAAAGATGGACAAAAAAGGACCAAGGACCATCGCAGAAATGAGGAGGGAGGAGATCACAAGGGAGATGGATCCCCTCAAATTGCAGGTATGTGTCTACTACATCACCTTGTGGGTTAGAAACCCTGTCAAACTTATACATTTTATCCATATTTTATAAGTTTTTTTTGATCAGGCGCATTCCCCTTTCAAAAGTCCACCTTTTTATTATATAAATATAGCGTGTCAGGAAGCAATGTACCCAGACAGCGAAAATGTCATCATCACACAATGATATCTACAGAAATGTTAATTTTGTGCATACACAAGGCGCACCAACTCATTGGGCGCCCCAATCAGTTGGTGCGCCTTGTGTATGTATGGGAAAGTTTTAGACTTTTAAGTGATTAAATATGTGCTGTGTTGCATTTATTATCACTTAGTAAGGGGAATTGCAATCCTTAATAAAATTGGTCGAGGTTGAAGGGTGTATAAACCCTATGTTTTGTGTTTGGTCATAGTTTGTTTGGTGGTAGGGAGTGAAAATAACCCTTCTTTCTTTAGATCTTGGACTGGATCGAGGGCAAGGAAAGGAACATCCGAGCGCTGCTGTCTACGTTGCACACGGTGCTGTGGGAGGGCGAGAACCGTTGGAAGCCGGTGGGTATGGCCGACCTGGTCACGCCAGACCAGGTCAAGAAGTTCTACAGGAAGGCGGTCCTTGTTGTCCATCCGGATAAGGTGCGTTCTTATCCCATTTGCCAGTCAACCTTATATCGTGGTATCTTGGCCGATGAGTTCAACTGATCAGGCTATTGCTCTTACAAGATGCCATTTTGTGTCGCTAGCAATAGTTTAAATTTGACTCAAAATTGCCTGATGGTTCTCTTTCCATTGTCTAATTTTATTATGTTGAGGTAACTTCACCTGTTTTTGTTTCTCTCTGTTTTTCGACTCATTGGCGCCCTCTGCAGGCGACAGGCCAGCCCTACGAGGACTACGCAAAAATGATCTTCATGGAGTTAAACGATGCCTGGTCCGAGTTTGAGAACCAAGGATCAAAAGCTCTCTTTTAGTAGTAAACCAGTCTGGACCTGGACTGGAACAAATTTGGAGCCCGAATGGACCGGGCTCAGCCCACATTGGGCCTTTGGTTTTTTTTTTGGGAGGGTCAGGGACCCTCTGAGAGGTGTCCCTCCGTCTTACACCCCTCACCATGTCCTTGCTACACTTGTTTAAAAAAAAAAAACTCCACTGCCAGCAGTGACAATCGAAAAACGGGCAAGGAATTCCCAAAACATACAAAAAAATGGCTACGAGCTAAAATGCTAACAAGTGGTACCTGCTAGTAATGCAGACCACATGTACAAAATAGCTGCTAAACACCGATTGTCTCGCTTTTGTCAATACTGTCATTTAGCAGACAGAATGCTACACAAATTAGCTTAGTGCTAATTTCTTACAACAAAAAACAACACTCGCAAAAGTGCACATTTTTTCCCCTCAACCCGCCCACTTATGGAAGACTTTGTGGCCAGTTAAAAGCAAGCTTCTTGGAAGGTTAGCTAACATTCAGTTAGCGCTATGCTAACTCCTAGCTCCCTCCAAAAACAAGTTAGCCTGTTAGCCGCCGCATGCCCCGCTAAGATGATTTTTGATCGACGTCATCGCAAAAAAGTGGGTGAGTTATTTTCATATTTCGGGTGGTCCATTGTGTGTATAATTATTGTAAATAACAAACATCCATTAAGTGACTTTGTGAAGATGATGTTGGAGTGACAGATTGATGTGTGTGTGTGCGCATGCATGTGTGTGTGTGTTTTCTAAGAATAACGTCACACACCCTGTTATTAATTGGCTTCATCTTTTTAGCTCACATTTTTACCTCATGGACCAATCCGATCACGTTCTTATTTATTATTATTAGTTTTTTGGACATTCTATCATGACTAATTCGAAAATAATTAGAAATGAAAGTATTGGTTAGATTTTCGTATAGTAATATATATTAGAGGGTGTGGGAGGGGCTTGTTTGATGATTAGTCCTCTTTCCTGATTTCATTCCAAAGGTTATTATGAATGTGCTTAATTTTTTTTTACAAATATATATCCTGCTATTGTGTTATACATTTTTGCCTGTTTTTTTTTTTTTACATCTTTTTTTTATTTTAATTTTGATTTGACAGTATAATCATAAGGCAGGAGAATATGAATACAGTATTTTACTGTGCAAAAGGAAATTATGTTATAACTAATGAATATGAATGTAAGAACAAAAGCAAATGATTAAAACGTAAAGAAAATTTTCTTTTTTACTGACTTTGTTTTATAAGCACAAATATAAATTTTGATCATATTTTAATTCATTGTATTTATTTATGACTACCAGTCTGATTCACCTGATTTTTAGTGTAATTCTCATTAAAATAGCAGCCAGTTAGCAAAATGCTATTGTTAGCATTCGCATTTACTAGCCCAATTTGCATGCATATAATTTCCAAAAATATATAAAACCATCTGCTCTGTTTTAAGAGCTTTATTTCAAAACTTTCACAACAAAACATGACTAAATGTGGTAAGGCATCCGAGTTGAAATTACAACAGAAACCTGATTTTATTTGACCATCAAATCGATTCTGATCCAGTTCGCTACATCGTAAAACTCGAACAGTCCTTTCCGTTTCATTGGAAGATACTAACTACGCCTAGACTTGTTTTTTTCCCTAAAAAACAAAAGACTTGAGAAACTGAGGGTGCTTAAGTGTATTGCTCAATGGAAAATGATGCTTGAACGTCCCTCCATTTCTTGGGAAAAAAGATCCGAGTCGCGGGTTCACTTCTCGCTGTAAATGA
Source organism: Stigmatopora nigra (assembly GCF_051989575.1). Taxonomy (NCBI): domain Eukaryota; kingdom Metazoa; phylum Chordata; class Actinopteri; order Syngnathiformes; family Syngnathidae; genus Stigmatopora; species Stigmatopora nigra. Next base: position 17,560,509 of record NC_135511.1, on the reverse strand, counting down.
TTGACAGATCTTGACGTGCCTAAAGTTCCCCAATCCCGTCCCGCTTGGGTACACTTTGCTGATCAAACCTTGGCCTGGGGCAGTTTGGTGGGCCGTACAGAAAGAGCTGTCTGGTCTAAACAGGATCCGAGGCACTCAAAAGTTTGGATCTCCATTTAATTTCCTGTTCTAAGCCCGGAATATAAAAACAAAGGTCGTATGGGGTGTGTGTGATATCTGGAATAAAAAACAGATGGGGAGATAGATCAATATAAATGGAAAATTGAATGAATAAAGGTATATCTGGAATTTTAAACTTACCGAGAACAAAGAAAAATGTATTCAGGTATGTAGACCTCTTTTGGTTCATGTTTCAAGGATTGATTTTGGTTCCACAGGTTCTGCTTCACCTGCTTGTTGTTTTTCAGATATGTAGGCGATAACCTCTGGATCTGGAACTACTTCAGCCACTGGTCCTGATTGGAGGAAGTTGGTGACAATCTGTTCCGCTGCCTGTTGAACATTTGGTACTACTTCAAATACAGGTTCTGGTTTGGGGGTTTCTTTGGGTTCTGGTTCAAGGGTTTCTTTGGGTTCTGGTTTAAGGGTTTCTTCGGGTTTTACTTGTTCTGGTATGTCGACCTCTTTTGGTTTTGCTTGTTCTGGTATGGTGGTGTCTTTGGGTTCTGCTTGTTCTGGTATGGTGGTGTCTTTGGGTTCTGGTTCAAGGGTTGCTGTGTGTTCTACTTGTTCTGGTATGTCGACTTCTTTGGGTTCTGGTTCAATGGTTTCTTTGGGTTCTCCTTGTTCTGGTATGTCGACCTCTTTGGGTTCTGGTTCAAGGATTGCTTCGGGTTCTACCGGTTCTGGTAATGTGGCCTCTGTTGGTGCTGGGTCTGAGGTGGAACCTTTCAGGTCTGGTACACTATCTATTACTTGCTCTTCTGATTCTCCTGTGAGACCTGGTTCTTCTTCTGTCTCTGGAACCAGGTCAGCTGTGCCACCGTTCACTTCTGGTACTCCAGCAATGATATCTTCTACCAATTTGGGCTCCACATCAATGTCTGGTTTTGCTTCAATTGGTGGTTTTGCGTCAAAAGTGTCACCGACATCATCTGGTACATTGTCTACCTGCTCTACTGGTTTTTGGTCAGGTTTTGCTACACTTGAGTTTATTTCCTCATCTCCAGGATTTGTGCCATTGGGGACCTCTTCTTCTTCTACTGGTTTTTGGTCCGGTTTTGGTTCACTTGAGTTTATTTCCTCCTTTGGGGGTTTTGTTTCAATGGAGACCACTTCCTCTGTGGGTTTAAGTTCTTCTTCTACTGGTTTTTGGTCAGGTTTTGGTAGACTTGAGTTTATTTCCTCAGTTGGGAGTTTTATGCCATTTGGGACCACTTCCTCTGTGGGTTTGGGTTCTTCTTCTTGTTTTGGCTTAGTTTGCTCCTCTTTCTTGTTTTCTTCTTGTCCAATAGCTGGTTCGGGTTCTTGGGCAGGGGCTACAATCGGTTCCTTCACATCTGCCACGGGTTCTGGTGTCGATTCCTCAGCTTTGGGCTGAAAAGCAGAGCATAAACGTGAATAATTCCGTTAAAAATTCTGGCATTTCGGTCAAAACGGGAAACCGGACTCGCAAAAATACCTCTTCCGAAAGAACTTAGCGAGAACCAAATTACATAAAACAAGATATTAGCTAGAAAGGGAGTTGTCTAAAAACCCATACTCCCCCTGGCCTTGGCCCGCAGTATTTCAGACTACATGAATAATTGCAAGCTTCCCAAAGTGGGACATTCAATAATTCATCCATTTTTTGCTGGCATCCATGTTTAATTCAGACTAGTTTCTTTTCACATCGCCAGGTGGACGTTGTAAAAGCCCAACAGAACAAATGCTTGGGAGGAAGGACGCTAATAAACACCAGCTAAAAACGTCAGTGTGAAGAGGCGGGTCCAACAAGTCTACTTTGACTTTACTCTCCCTCACATAGACAAAGGTTTGTACTGTATCTATATTATATAATAGTAAATGTATGAGCAGTTTATACAATGTGTCCATAGATCACCACGTGTGGTTAATTTGGTTATATTTATATACACATTAACATATTCGGTGGAAGAGAGTGGCTTCCATTGCTAGCTCTGGCCTTCTTGTGTGGGTTTTGTACAGATTGTTTTTTATAAATGGATTAAAATAACTGGGTTAAAAGCCATGAATATTCAGTTTTTTATAGATCTAAAATAATGTTTATTTGAGTTTTTTCAAAGAGTTTTTGATTTTACAAAATGATTTTTGAACTAAAAACAAAGAAAATATGGATTAAAAAAATAGCAATTCTGGATTTAAAAGGGGGAAAATCATGAAATTTAATATACATATATACTTTTTATAAATGGATTAAAAGAACTAGATTAAAAGCCCCCGAATATTCATTTTTTTATAAATCTAAAACTTTATTTTAGGTTTTTATATATTTTTTAGACCTTACAAAATGATTTTTGAACTAAAAACGGAAAAAATATGGATTAAAAATGACAATTTTTGATTTAAAAGGGGGGAAATCAGGAAATATAATATACATCTATACTCTATTCTAATTTGATCCTAAAACAGAAACTCGACACTCACGATTTACTTTCCCGGACCTTACAAAATGATTTTTGAACTAAAAACGGAAAAAATATGGATTAAAAATGACAATTTTTGATTTAAAAGGGGGGAAATCAGGAAATATAATATACATCTATACTCTATTCTAATTTGATCCTAAAACAGAAACTCGACACTCACGATTTACTTTCCCGGGCCACACAAAACGATGCAGCGGACCAAATATGGCCCCCGGGCCACCACTTTGACACCACTGTATCAACCCATTCAAAAAAAAAAAAAATGATTATATAAGATTATTATGACCGACATAGATAGGAATTCATATGTTGATGTTGACATGTAAAATGAACCAACTAAGATTTTGGAACATGATGTCCTAAAAGTGATCAAGTCATAGTCTGTATTTTTTTTCCTGAACCCGGCAGGCACTACCACCACCACCACCACACCCCCTAAAAATTCCAGACCGCACCCCTGGGTCCAAAACTTCTCGGGACAGAACGTTCTTAGCCGAGGAAACACACACACACACACACACATGTATGGAACACACACTTTAAGGCCTAAGGCTCACCTGTACGTCCAGAACATTGGAGTTGGATTGTCGCCATAACCAGCTAAACATGACCCCCATCCTCCTCACTAGTGTGGCGTTCGAGAGCTCCAATTAAAAGTGGGGAAAAGTCTGCGTCGCCGTTCCGCCGGGGTGAAGCTCAAGCTGCGTTTGAGCACTAGCGACCAATCGGGCTGGGACTAGGGGGGATGGGCCGTCCTGTTTTTTTTGCTATGGTGGGTCAGCCCTCTACGCGGAGGAAGCGTTTATATTGAGCCTGTTTTGCTCTTAAGTAAGGAAATGAGAAATGCCTTGAGCTCTTTGTTGTTTTTCTTTGGAATTTTTATGGAAAATTTTGGTGGACTTAAAAAAAGGGAAATTCCATAGAATTGTGGAAGGAAACTTTGCTGAAAATTCTGTTGAAAAGGTGACATTTCTGCAGGTTGTTACATGCCAAATTTACCAAAAAATTTGGGAAAAGTTGTTTTTTAAAGACAAAGTAGTTAAAATATAGGGAAAAAAATAATATAATTGTTATGGTAGTGTTATGAATTTATGGAAAAGTTTATATAATGTTGTACAAAAGTTAAAAACTCCCTAATTAGGGGTCTTAAGTCATTTGAGTTTAACTTTGGAATTTTTTACAGAAAATATTGGTGGCCTTAAAAAGTTAAATTTGACAGAATTATGTATGGCAACTTTGCTTAAAATTCTATTGAAAAGGTGATGTTTGTACAGGTTGTCACATGCCAAATTTCCCCCAAAAATTGGGAAAAGTCGTTTTTTTTTAAATAAAGCAGTTAAAACATAGGGGGAACTTAATATATTTGTTATGGTAGTGTTATGAATTTATGGAAAAGTTTATATAATGTTGTACAAAAGTTAAAAACTCCCTAATTAGGGGTCAAAAGCCATTTGAGTTTTTCTTTGGAATTTTTTTACGGAAAATATTGGTGGCCTTAAAAAGTAAAATTTGACAGAATTATGTATGTCAACTTTGCTGAAAATTCTATTGAAAAGGCAAAATCTGCTTTGGAAAAGTCGTTTTAAAAAACAAAGCAGTTAAAACGAGAAAAGAAAAAATATAATTATGGTAATGTTATGACTTCTGAAAAGTTTATATAACATAATACAAAAGTTTAAAAACTCCCTAAAACTCTTTTTTTCTATATTTTTCAGCATTCCGGCGAATAGCTTAGGCCCCGCCCCCCAATTCCTGTTGCCACACATTGCATAAACATGCGTGCACACAGTATGTGTGCGCACGTGTTTTTGTGCAACACCTATACAACCAAAACAGAACAATGTGTTCTGTGTGTTTGTGTAAAAAAAACAAAAAACAATAATTACCCCTAAATTGAAACCAAACATCGCACCCAATAAAATCCAATAACTGTCTCTTAACTAAAGTGAATTGTTGCCTTTTTAGTCATTCCTATTTTAGTGTAGCTGACATTAGTTTTTTATTCAAATTGACTTGACACCAGTTTTTTTGCAATACTGTGTCATGGTACAAATCATTTTGGATCTTCACCATATTTGTGCCGTCAAATTTCTACTGGAAGCAATATTTTTTAAACAATTCCCTATAGCTGTAGGTCACTGGTGTCAAAGTGGCGGCCCGGGGGCCAAATCTGGCCCGCCGCATCATTTTGTGTGGCCCGGGAAAGTAAATCATGAGTGCCGACTTTCTGTTTTAGGATCAAATTAAGAGTATAGATGTATATTAAATTTCCTGATTTTCCCCCTTTTAAATCAATAATTGTCATTTTTTAAATCCATTTTTTCAGTTTTTAGTTCAAAAATTATTTTGTAAAATCTTAAAAATATATTTTAAAAAAAGCTAAAATAAACATTGTTTTAGATCTATAAAAACTGAATATTCAGGTCTTTTAATCCATAAAAAAATCTAAATATTATATCTAAAATACATGAAATCAAATTGACGTTAAAACGGCCCGCGAACCAACATTTGACACCCTTCCCTTACATCAAAAAAAAAGTTTTACTGATTTCAGACAAATATTTTTCTGTAAATAGCTCTACTAAGCGTTATCAGTGAGTATTTTTGTCCCCAAAAAAGTACAGATCAAAAATCAATACTAATTATTACTTGGAAGTATCTCTAACATTTAAAGGCAAAGGCACACGTGTGTTAAGGACATGTAGAACAGGAGTGAGAAGTCTCTTTTGACTTTGCAAGCCTTTGCCAAATAGAACATGCTCTTCCCCCTAACCACATACGCCCCCCGACAACCTTGCTATACATTCAGATACGCCCCCCACCCCCAAGATTCCATAGGGTCTTGCCACAGGCTGTTGAGTGTCCAAACTTGGAATGAAGCTGATTTTTTTTCTTTTTGCCAACCGTTAAAATGCCCACGAGTTCCAAAACTGTCCGTTGTGCCTTTTTACACGGAATCAGCCAAGGAGAGACTCTACATTGGAATTTTCCATCCCTGTCAACTTATGTTTTTTCCTGTATTTTATATGCAACTTGATTTCATGTGGGCCGGACCATTTTAGATATAATATTTAGATTATTTTTTTTGATAAATGGATTAAAAGAACTGGATTAAAAGCCCTGAATATTCAGTTTTTTATAGATTTTTAAAAAAAATGTTTAATTTAGCTTTTTTTAAATATATTTTTAGATTTTACAAAATGATTTTTGAACTAAAAACACGGAAAAAAATGATTAAAAAGTTACAATTATTGATTTTAAAAGGGTGGAAATCAGGAAATACAATATACATCTATACTCTTAATTTTAATTTGATCCTAAAACAGAAAGTCAGCACTCTTGATTTACTTTCCCGGGCCACAAAAAATGATGCGGCGGGCCAGATTTGGCCCCCGGGCCGCCACTTTGACACCTGTGGTGTACACCATATAACAACTTTTGTATAGGAAATAAATGTTTTTTTTTTAAGTATTTTTTTTTGTAAAACTGATCTCGTCTTCCCCATTTCGACAAAAAAAACATATTTTTGTCTATATTTTGATGTTTTAAGCACCCAAATTCCTCATTCACACACCTTTTAGTTGATCTCAGAGGACACTATAAACAGTGCAATTAAATACTTGTTAGCTGCCAGTTGAAATGTTCTTACTTGACCCTTCTCTCCAGGTGGTGCCGCTTCCGCGAGTTGGACAGTCCGTTTTTTCTTGGTCGGTTGTTTGGGGGTGACGACGGACGGACCTTTCGCGGGTGAGCCACAGTTGCTGCGTTCTTCCAACAATCGCTTCTCCTCATGCTATGAAAATCAACGACAGACAAAAATCAGGTCAGTCTACAACCGCCAAAATCTAGTTGAAGAATCACCCAAAATTGTACGATAAATTAGTTTGTGACTTAAGTTCTTAAGACTCTTTCAAAATGTGAGTTTATGTAGCAAATTAACCTCATTGGCTAAAAAAAACACAATTTGGTGATGAAATTACCATTAAAAATAAAATATAACGTGAAAAATGTACCAAAAAATTGAAGTTTGGGTGTGCGTTATACACAAATCCTTTTAAAAAAACTATCTGAGACATAAAAAATAACTAAAAAAAAATGGAATAAATTGTTTGGTTAATCTTATGATGACTAATCAGACTTAGAAACCTTTTAATATGATGATGATAAGGTATTAAAATTGTAAATTCCATTTGAGAAGTGTTGATTATGATAGTAGTTTTGTTTTTACTAGTTTTTTGTACCATATGTTTTGCCATTTTTTTTCAGAATTTGCCAGTTTGGAGTAATGGTACAATCCTTAATGTGAGCTTAAAAAAACCTCCAAAAAATATGTATATATTAATTTTTAGTCTCAAATTTTGGGTGCGCGTTATACACGGGTTCACGTTGTAGTCGGATAGAATCTATCCGACTACAACGTGAACCCGTGTATAACGCGCACCCAAAATTTGAGACTAAAAATTAATATATACATATTTTTTATTTAACTATCATATCTATCCGATAGATATGATAGTTAAAAAAACGGGTTGTTCTTCGTACTGTAGGCTTAGTTCTTGGCTGTCAAGTTTCCAAGAAAAACACCCCCAAATTCCGGCGAATCAAAACAAACAACCCGAAGCTGAAAAGTCTCGACAGGTGCGATGAGCGTGAAAGTTTCGCCGTCAGCAAAAAGCTGGCAGACCAGAGATTCAGACCGTTTCATTCGCTCGTTGATTCACTCGCATTGCAACCGCGTGGGCAAATATTTTTGTTGTTGTTAAAACAAAGCCCAAGCTAGGTCACCAGAACATGAAAATTTGGATCTAGGGTGCCGTTACTGTACCTGAAACACTTTTTTATAATTAAATAGTATAATATTAATATTAAAATTAGAGTGGGATGTTTACAAAAAATACTAAAATGTTATTAAAAGACATTTTTGTTAGTTTCTGTTAAATAGTGAATTGAATTTCACAAAATTTGGGTAAAATTTGACCCATTTTTTTCAAACTGAATATTTTTAATCAACTTTTTTGCAATTCCAGATTATTTTGTTCAGGAAAATGTTATTGTGGGAGAGTTTGAGGGTGTTACGTGATGGGTGATAACATTATCCAACTTTTTTAGACAGCTATCACCCCCTGCGGACTCACCAAAGCTAGACGACATTGTGCAGACGTCCATTTGAGACAGTCTTTTTTAAACACATGCCCATATTTGGTCGTGTGTATTCCGTGCCAAAGCAAACGGGGAAGTCTACGGGCAAAATGATTGGAACTTTTTGCACGGCAACGTGCTCGTAACATAACATAAATAAATTTAAATGAACTTGGTTTTGGATGCAGACACACTCAAAAATAAGTTGAATCTAACCTTACACTAAACTTAATTCGAATTTAGTTTTAGATTTTTATACCTTTCTTGGCTTTATTTGGCCCCGCCTCCACCCTGACTTTCAGATGCAACCTATCGAGGGTTGTTTGCTTTTGTATTCCCTTCAAAATATTCAGAAAATGATGCACACAAATGTCCTCACAATAAGATAACGCACCACTACTTGCCAACAAAAAGTAGTATATACTCCTCTCGTATTAGCGAACAAGCTCCGCCCTTTGCACTGACAAACGGGGGCAAAAAACACTGAAAAAAATTGCAATCCTCCGCCCAGTGCTCGTAGAAATATTACACCAGAAAGACAGTGGCCATCATGTCCACTGTATGCTCTTATATCAAAATTTGTCTCATATCTCAACATAAATAATAGCTCAAAATTTTACTCTTATTTCAAATTGCTCGTATTTTGAGGTACCAGTTTTTGAAGTTTCATCCTTAAAACAAAAATACTGTTTACAAATTTTTTCTCCTGCCAGTCCATGTCTAGCAGCCCCCCCACTAAAAAAATAAACATCTCCTTACCCCGCGTACACCCAAATTTTATCAGGGGTCGGTCGCTAACGCCTGATTTGGCGTCGTGACTCAGTGTAGAAGCGTTTGTTGGCCTTAGTTGGGGGAAGGGGGGGTGCTTAAGCGCATTCCCCAATGCAAGCCCTCTGAATGTCAGCCTATTTTTAAATGTGGTGCAAAATCTCCACTTAATCCAGCACTTTTCCAAACTGAAAATAGTGAGACGGAGATGCTGCTATTAAAAGTGGTTCGTCGGGAAGATTGAAGATTTGTCGTTTTCAGAAGAAAACAAACCTAGAAATACTGCCTGTTTTCTTAATAATAATAACGAGTAGATTTCCTGATTTCTTTAATGAAGTCATGTTATTGTGATGCTAATTGTTTTGATATCCAGAGAAACCCTTGCAAATAAGAAGTATTTTGTGTATTGTAAATATTTGTTCCTTTTTAAAAATGTTTTAAATCATGCAGGTGATTCATCAAATATTATTATTATTATTTTTAATAGGTCTCAAATCAGAATATTTTCACTGTTCATGCAAATACTAAAAACATTTGTAACATCATTGTTTATCCAATATTATTTTTTTGGATATAAATATATTTTAATTTGAGCTTTTTGACGCAAGAATATAGTCCAACAATTCACAGCTCAAACAAGGGTTCGTCATTAAAAAATAATAGGAAAAAAATTAAATAAAAGGAAAAATAATAATAATAGTACCGTATTCAATGGACTATAAGTCGCACTAGACAAGGAATACACAATGAAGAAAAAAAAGTATATTTAGGTTTCACTGGAGTATAAGTCGCTTTTTCAGGAGGGTCGGAAACTAAGAAAAAAAATATGTTAAAGTAAAAAAATATTTGTAAAGTAGTAGCAAGTATAAAAAAAATATTGATTATTTATTTGTCTGTTTGTTGTTGTTATTTGTGCACTACTGTGGTGAAATCTTTAAAAATACTTGTATAATGACAATAAAATCATTCAATTCAATTAAAATAATAAAATGGAGTACAACAGGCTATAAAGATCAAAATATATTTTTCAAATAACTATTTAGACCAAAAAAAATCCAAACACAAGCTATAATTCCAACTAAAATATCATCTTCATCATCATATTTCCCCCTGATTCATCTTACAAATAAACCAAACAAATCTCTTCCAATTCCAAGTACAATTTTTCCATAAAAGTATCGTATCTTAAAAATGATGTTTGACTAACCGCTCTCCTCATGCGACGCAGGTTCTTCTTCCTCTTGCTGGGCATATCTTCGTCTTCGTCGTTGTCCGTCAATCACCCGATGATGACCAAGACTGCAAAAATGATGATGATGAAGATGAAAAAGCCAGCCGAAAGAGTGAAAGCAGACCTGGGTGAGTACACTCTTTATATAGCCACGCCCCCCCCCACAACCACCCCCCTTTCAAAGCACTCTTTCCACCCGCATTCCCGGCTTCTAACATTGAGCCCCAGTGTGTGTGCGCGGGTGTGTGCGGGTTGGCAAAAGTGACACACCCCTCTCTTTATCAAAGTGGAGGCACGCGGCAAAAACAACCCGCCAGTTCTCCAAACGGATTTTTCGTGCTTTTGTATTAAACCGGTAGGAGGAGCTTACATTTTTTTGTACTTTTTCATAGTGGTGAAATCATTGGGTGTCATTGACGGGGACGTGCGTCCAATCTATTGTGAATGGGCAATCTTAATTTTTTGGGGGTGTCATTGTCATCTGGTCATTTATGAGAATGTAAAATAAACTGTGGAGAGAGAGAGAGAGAGTGGGTTTGTCTTTGCAGTCCCTTTTGAGCTCTGCATTTTAGTGCGCCTCAGTACATGGCAACTCGTGCATAATTCAACACAAAACCACTGCACTGATGGTGATTTTAGTTTAGTGCATCTCATTGCTGAAAGATTAAAGCCCCCGGTAACTTTTAAATTTGTGTTAGAGGAAAATGGTTAATAGGTATTGTAGGTGTGTATGCATGTATATGTGTATGCATGTATATATGTATGTATGTATGTATGTATGTATGTATGTATGTATGTATGTATGTATGTATGTATGTATGTATGTATGTATGTATGTATTTATGTATGTGTGTATGCATGTGTGTGTATGTGTGTATATGTATGTATGTGTTTATATATATGAATGTGTATGTGTGTGTGTATGTATATGTATGTGTATATCTGTGTGTATATGTATGAATATGTATGTATGTATATATATATATATGTATATACATATGTGTAAGTATATGCATGTGTGTATATATATGTATGTCTATGTATGTATATATATGTATGTATATATGTATGGATATGTGTATTTGTACATATATTTATGTGTATATGTATATGTGCATGTATAACTATTTGCAAACAGCTGGAAAATGTATGAAAACATGCCAAAACAGAACTTTCTTTGTATTTTTTTTTTTATATATAGACGTGTCACTTTCCAACATGGGGAAAAGTGATAAGAGTCCAGGTGCCACCTGGGAAGTGGAAGATGCCACTGGCTCGGACCTGAAGGGGGACTACAAAATCTGTAATATTTCAAACTTCCCTAAACTTTTTGGAGCTCGCTCAATTTAAGAAAAACTTGCGATTGAATGGGGGAGAACATTCTCTGAGATGGTTACGTTCTCTTTTGTTGGAGAGGGGAAACGGAACCCCCAAAAGGGGAAATGCAAAGTGGTCTCCTCCATTCAGGTCTCATACGGACGGATGCTTGGGTGCCAGTCGGTCAGTTAGAGCGACGTGGAATAGACGCACAAGTCGCCATGTTGGGGCCCCTTTTGATGCTTTTAACCCTCGCCGCGACGGCAGCAAGTGACAACGAAACCGTAGTGGACAATCGCAACGCCATTGCTCGGGGAAAACTTCTGGTGAGTATAGAACACACATTTTTATTTTCTTTTACAAAAGCCAGTCTTCTCCAAAATAACCATTGGCAAGGTCATAGGCTAATATAACTAATAGTATATATTGTTTCACTTTGAGACAGAAAAGTGGAATTAAAGCATGACCTGTTCCTGTTTTTTGTTTTTCAGGCTCCAAGTGTGGTTGGATGAGGTATCAAGAAAATGCCCGAGCTGCACCACTTCCTTATGGAGCGCTGGGCTTTGTAGTATCCTTACTAAACTACCAAAAAGTGGCTCTCATACTGAAATGTGTATTTTGCCAGTTGGAAAAGACGTTCTCCATTTTTAAAGGAAAACGGAACAAATAATAAGGAATATGTAAATGAGCTTTGTTGATGAGAAATCTTTGAACAAGACAAAGTTTCCTTGACTCGTCAGTCACAACCTGGAGTACGATTCGTCGGAGGAGGCGGAGCCACGACTCGTATTTTATAACGATAAGGATGAAGTTGTTAAGGTGACCTTTTGACCTTTGGTTATATAAAAAAATACTTAGATTAGCTACAGATGTTGTTATAATTTGTTTTGGTAGTTTTTGAGTGTACATGAGTTTTTTTCTTATGATTAAACAACTTTAAATTGTTATTTTTCAGTAAAAAATAGTTTTTTTCCAGTAAAATAAAGTTTTTTCTTATGATTAAACAACTTTAAAGTGTTTTTCCATTTAAAAAAAAATATTTTTCTAGTAAAAATGTTTTTCCAGTAATAAAAATGTTTTTTCCAGTAAAAAAAAGTTTTTTTCCAGCAAAAAAAAGTTTTTTCCAGTAAAAAAAAAGTTTTTTCCAGTAAAAAAAATGTTTTTTCCAGTAAAAAAAATGTTTTTTCCAGTAAAAAAAATGTTTTTTCCAGTAAAAAAAAAAACATTCCAGCAAAAAAATAGTTTTTTTCCAGTAAAAAAAAATACTTTTCCCCCGAAAATAGAGGGGATAGAAATAGATTGAAGGGATGTTTTCCTTTATTCCCCTTTGATTAATTGCATGCATGCAATTATATTTATACATATAGTATATATTTATTGGCCAAATAATACTTGTACCTCTAAAATAACAATAAAATCCTTCAATTGAATTTGTGGGCAGACAATTTCAGTAAAAACGATGAAAGGTGATGAGATCGCCGCCCTGCTGGACTCACTGGGCTTCTACAAACGTTCGCAGAAGGGCGAGGAGGTGCCGGAGGAGTTCCAGAATTTCCCCCTGCGTGCCCCCCGCGACGAGCTGTGACGGGCCTCAAACCCGAACCCCTCCCTCACTGCGTCTGGCGTACAACTTGGATGACGAATGGGGCCTCAAAGAAAATCCCGGCTCCATTCCGATGGTTTGACGGTTGGCCGGACGCAGTCTGACACTTCATTCATTATGCCCCAATAAAAAAATAATTGTCTATTATTATTTTTTTATTAGGTAGAATTTTACTCATCCCAAACTCCTCCTTAGAAATAGTTGGACTAATGTATTTTTATTAACTCAAAAATGTATCCTTTTTTTCTGGCTAGGATTCTGAATTTTGATGGAATTCTGGCCTTAAAAATGCGATATAATATTTTTTAAAGCAGATTTCTGAGATGAATGTTGGAAATGTGGCTTTATTAAAATATCTAAAATATCTAGAATGTCAGAAAGTGACCCCAAAAGTATCAGAATTCAGTATTTTGACTTTAATCAAGAATTCTGATTTAAAAGTCATTTTAACTTTAATTTTAGAATTTCAACTATTCCCCAAATTTCCTCTTAAATATCTGAATTTTGTTTTTAAAACCTGAATTTTTTAAATCAAAGTAGGAAATGTACTTTTAAAGTCAACATTTCTTAATTCAATCTTCTAAAAACTCTGACTTTAGAGACCAAATTTTGTCCCTATATTTTTCTTTGGTGACCCATTTTGTACTCTTTTTCATCTAAAAAAAATGTATACCGTATTTTCACGACTATAAGGCGCACCACATTTAAAGGCGCACCCTCAACGAATGACACATTTTCATTTTTTTCCCCATATATAAAGCACACTGGATTATAAGGCTCACTGTCTATTTTGTAGACAATTTAAGACTTTTAAGTGCGCCTTATAGTCCTGAAAATACATAATTTTGCCAATCTGACTTTATTTTCTTAACAGAATTCCTTTTCTTTCCTCTTATCAATAGCCTTTTATCTGCTTTTTTGCATCCATGATCAATTATTTGTGTTTGTCTCAAAGTTGTTGACATTCAAACTGTTATTGTGGATTGCGACTAATCCTCCAGCCTCCTACCCTCCCCTTTAAATAATCTCATTAGCCTCCCGCATAGACGTCTACGTCTGCCCGCACGCAAATGCCGACTCTCCAGCCAAGCCGTTCGTCATGCCCGTCTTCTACTCGGCCGTTCCCGACGACAACGGCGCCGTTGGACCGGACCACGCGGCGACGACGTCAGCGTTACGCCACGAACGCTGTGACCTTTCACCTTCACGGTCAGGTTGGTCTTCATTTTTATCTGTTCTACCGACTTTACTTTGAAATTTCTCATGGGTAGTTGTACTACTCTGCTCTATGTATGATACAAATATTTTCAGCAAAAAATAACGACAAAAATACTAGTCAAATTTCCAAAAGCTAATGTATGACTAAGGTATAATGCAAATATTATTAGAAAAAAAACTTTAATTGTCACATTTCCATTCTTTTTTATACAGATAATGTTTATAAATGCTACAAATATCATTTGAAACAAAAGTTTATTTGTCAAATTTCTGAACATGTTGCTGAATTCAATGTTTATCAATGATACAAAACTTTTAGAGGGGAAAAAAAACCAAAGTTGACATGCATCTAAATGTATCCCATCAGTGGCCAGCCAAGTGTCGTGCGACCTCCCTCTGCAGATGTTGATCTACTTCAACGTCTTCTATCTTCCCTTGTGGTGCCTTTCTTCCGTCTGCATGCTGGAAGTCAAGGTCAATATTTTCCTCTTTACCGTATCTAGGCAACGAACCCATGCGGCGAAGCGCTTATCTTTAAATTAGGGATGTCCAATATTGCTGATTTATAATTTTTTCAACATATAATCCCATTTTTTTCAAAGATATCTTTTGCCGATATCAACCCATTCCAATCGTCAAACAAAATCAAACCAGTCATTTGACTGAACACCATATATCTTAACCAAATCATTCTGATTATTCATATATATGTATAAATTTTATTTATTTTTACTTCCGAACTGCATTTTTCTTAGTCCTTCCATACCCATATTTTTTAGACCAAAGAAAACCCTTCAAAAAAATAATGTAACCCGTAAAAAACAATTTATGACCAAACCAGTCCTCTGACTGAACACCAAATATCTCAACTTAATCAATATGGATTTGTCAATGCTCATTTTTTCACCCAATTCCATTTTAGATTACTCAGAGGCAACTTCTGTTAAATTTTGGATGACTTCCTATAGATTTTGAAGCACTTTCTAGTTCATTAATCAGCTCCTTGTAGGTTAAAGGGCGTTTTTAAGGTTTCTTATCAACTGACTGCCATTGAACGCACCATTTTGAATGGATGAATATTATTGTGAAAAGGAAAACGTGTTTTCTTTGCAAATATCCGTTTTCTCTTCAGTTCACATACCTTCCAGGCTACTACCAGGCTCTTGTGATCACTGGAATCGTACTTGTCACCATTGTGGAGATTCTTCGACTTTACCTTGGCTACTTTGGCAACCTTGAAGATAATGTAAATCAAGTTATTTCTATTTTCTTTATTTTTTCCCAAAAATCTTTACGCATTATTAAAAATCAACCAACTCAATCTTTTTCTTAGCATTTGATAATTTTTCCCCACCCATTAGGGACCGCCCACTTTCTGGTTGTGACATCACACACTGAATTTTTGCGCAGGTTCCCGCACTGTCCTTTTTCTGCGTGCTAACGTTAGCCATCCAGTTGCCCGTGTTGCTGTTTTTCGTGACGGACGAAGGTTTGGCTATCCTTCCCTTGGAACGCGCCATCCATATCCTCTTCCTGGCCTTCGCACTGGCAGAGTGCCTGGCCGCAGGGCGGGCATTGCGTACCTTGACCAAAAAGTTGACGCTGCTCTTCAACCTGCGCCAAATGGCCAAGGTAGAAAGCTTCGGACATGTTGGCGCGCCCGTCCTCGGCCTGGCGTACCGACAAGCCGTCACGCCCGTTGCACACCTCAGCTGCCGTTGAATTGGTAAAAAAAGGGTTATTTTATTCCATTTCAATGTTTTTTTTTGTTAAATCCAATTTTTTTAATTGTAATTTATTTATTTGAATTGCTTGCTTGGTGCACTATTTTATTCTTCGTTTTATTTATATTATTTTTTATTTTTAGAATTATTTGACAGTTTTATTGTAGTTGTAAAAGTTAATTATTGTGTTTATACTTGTGTTTTGTTATCTATTTTTAAAGATATACAGAGCACAAATGTGTTGAGTACTCCGTGCCACCAGAGAGCAGTAAAACCAGGGATAAAAATATGCAATGCAAACGTATTAGAAGCAAACTTTAGAGAGACAAGTAGCAATCTTTTTGGATAGTTTTACACAGCAAATAGACATTTTACAAAAATCACAAAATAAAACGGTGTGTTATTAACATGTTTTTTATTTTTACATATATTGCATCTATTGATTTTCACGGAACCACGCTTGGCTGTCACCATGACAACTGAACGCCATTTTTCTCCCCTTACTGAAGCTGCCATGTGTTGTCACGGCGACGTTGGCCTACATTTTCCAATCTATTTCCATCTCTATATTAATAATTTTCCTTGTTACGCATCAGCACACCGCTGTCTGCTTTCAGCCGAGATCAACGCACACCGAGCAGGAAACGGGTGGCCACGGATACCCACATAAGCCTCCATCCATCCTGTTTCCATTAGCAACCAAGTAGGAAAAAAAAATACTCCCCCCCCCCCTTCAAAATAAATAAATAAATAACTAAATTGCCGTAATACACGGATGGCCCACTCAGTGTGGAAAGGTGCTGCAGTGTGATGTCATTAATTTGCCTTAAAGAAGACATATGGTCAATCGGGGCTCATTTTATAACCAATTTCGCCTGCTGTCCCCTCAAATTGGCAAGGAAACATTTTCAATTTGCGACGGGTGTAGATTTCATCACTGTCCGAGGAGGGTTGCTGTGAAATATTTGGAAATTAGTAAGAAAAGTACATTGATGTATACTTTGAATTCAACACAAACACACTAATATGCTCAGGTGTTAACAATTTGAATTGGCCCCAATTGTTAGCTAGCTAGCATGCACTGCCGGATATACCAATTGGCAGGGGTCTATCTGGAGCGTTAAGTTAATGGGGCCTCCATAAAAAACGTTGTAAAGTAATAGTTAATATTTTTATTTATTTATTTAAAGACAATAATCATGTTTTATGATTAAAGTTATTTCTCTAAAATGGCAAGATGATACGTCTGATATATCGTGAGTCTTGGCCCTTACCCCTTAGTTAAAACTAAATTGAAACGGTCCATTTTAGTGCACGCGTGTAGGAAGTTGTAGTCCACAACCAGTGTGGTAGAATTGTTTGCAAACCAACAGCGGAGCAAAAAAAGTAAGTTTATAAACGTCAACAATGACTAAATTTCTTTGCATTGATCCCTGTTTGGACTAAAAACGTGTGCTTAACATTGTATATGATTACGAGATGAAATATAAGATGATTTACCTTTGTGTAAAGGCATACTTTGCAATTTGTAAGGTTACTTAAAGCCTCAGTTTGATCGGTATAGTGGTACCTCGACATACGAACAGATTGAGATACAATTTCGAGCAAATAATTATCTCTATATACGAGACATATTTCGAGATATGTGTAAGCCAGGTGGCCAAGACATGAGGCTGCTTATGATTTTAGCACACTGTCTTTTTTTTGCAATATCTCTTTCGTGTATAACAGATATCTACGAGTACTGGGCAAAGCGTTGCATTTTTTTTTCAGTTTTTTTCCCCGTCATTTCCGTTATGAGTGCGTTTCCGTTACGAGTGCATTTCCGTGCAAAAAGTCTCTCTCTCTAATTTTAGTACTATTAAACCACTAGTTATGTGTTACTTTGTCAGTAGATGGCAAATTAACACAAATACAAATATTTTTCCAATCCTATATCCTGTATTTAGTCTTTTTTCAGACGGTTAGAACAAATTAATTTATTTTTAGTTCATTCCTATGGGAAACGTTCATTTGAGTTACGAGTAAATTGACATACGAGCTCAGTCCCGGAACGAATTAGGCTCTTATCTCAAGGTGGTACTGTATTTTTTTCCGTAGAGATATAGTAGTACTACAAACAAACTCATTTCTGTAATTGGACCATGCTAGCATTTGTTAGCACCGATAAACGGAGATTTTGAGACTTGCTTGGTGTTGGCGTTAAACGTTTTATTTGGTTTTCAGGAGGAAAAAGAACAACACGTTCCACAGACACGGAGTCAAACGCTAACACACGGCCAATAAGACAGCAAAACGTTACGTCCACTTGGAAACAGGTAAACATTTGTAAAACTTTCACGCCGTCAACACACACATTTCTTTTTTTCATCTCTACATGTATCAAGAAATTAATAAGGCAGTAAATGAACTGGTTATTACTAATTGATCACAAAGTATGTCTGGGACAATCCTGGCGTTCACTTATTGTTTTTATTGTGCGCTGTAGCACATTGTAAAGTGCAAAACGGAAACTTTTTTGGGGGGTACACGCTTATGCTAAAGTTAGCACACGTTAGCATGACTCATCACATGCTATCGTGTGTTAGCACAGATGCAAACTCGCTTTAGCCAATTTGAATTAGCTCCAATTTAAAGACGTGTCCAATGCTAAAGTTAGCACACATTAGCATTACTCATCAGATGCTACCGTGTGTTAGCACAGATGCAAACTCGCTTTAGCCAATTTGAATTAGCTCCAATTTAAAGACGTATTTGCGATTTATTGCCACTTTTTTAGGCTTATCAACCCCATTGTATTGCCAAAATAGTTCAGGTTTTTATTCTTTTTTTTTTTAAAGAAAGAAAATAGTGCTTTTTGAAATGACTGGTTGGAACGCCAACGGACGCCATCTTGGTTTATTGCTTCATCGCAACACATACAGACACACACATACACATTTGTGCGCATTTCTGACCTTTCCCTGACCTTTGCCAATTTGTGACAAGTCCACAGTAAAGGAGCCCTTCCTTTTCACACTCCTACGCACACACACACAAACACAATCACACAATCACACTCATACACACACACACCCTGGCTCACAGTTTAGCATTAATACACAGTCGGTGTGATCACGATGTAAACGCAGCTATTCAAAAAGACGGTCGTTGAAGTCCATGCACGTCATGCATAGATGAGGTCGTCTCAGTTTGTCTGTCCACTTCTGCCAGATGCTGGATTTTTTAACTCATTGGCCGCCGTGGATGTCCAATCTCTTTGAACATGGCAGCAGCAAGTGGCAGTCAATAAGTTAAGCAACCATCAAGGTTAAAATGCTAACTTCGACATGACACTTTTTTTTCCTTTAGAACAAGGGTGTTCAAATAGGTTTTTCTAAGAGGGTTGGAAAATAATCTTGAGGTATAAGGATATGGTAATATGTAATTTTTGCATTTAAAATGTAAAATATAGTGACATTTTTTTTTCTTAATAGAGCTGGGCGATAAAATAATAATGATTATAAGCGTGGAATAAGTTTTCTCAACAATAATAATAATTATGAATTTAACTGCAGTTACAACACCTGGCCGTCACAGATGGAGGGGGCGCTGTTGCAAGATGAACGCTAGTTTCAGACCAATGCTCAGGAGAAGAGGAAATGTGTTTTTAGCATAGTAGCATGAGAGCTTAACATGGATCATGAATGCAAAAATACAATAAAATGAGCATTATGAGATGTAGGACAACACATTTGATCTTACATATTTAGAAATATGTTCATTAAATATCAATATGAATATTTTAATTAATATTTGCTCTCCATTATTAAAGAAATCAAACTCAAACTCATAAATAAATGAGGAAAATAATTTATGTACTTCTTAATGGAAGTTTGAACTTTTTGAATTTTGAAAGAAAAATGATGTAACAGTTATTGTGATACATATTAATATGTACTGACTTTTTTTTATCATGATAACGATGTTTGTCATCGCCCAGCTCTACTACATAAGGTTAATAATGTAAAACGTAATAATAATGATCATAAACGAAATAATGGACAGGCACCCCATTGAGAGTTAAAACTGTCAAATGCAACATGATGTAGGATTTTTTTTTTGTGGGCATGTTTGGACACCCTTGCTCTAGAATTTCCACCAATCGCAATGATGTACCGTACACGCACACGTCACGACTCGCACGGACGACGACAACGAGTTGGAGTGATATGTGGTCCGCTTGTCTTTGTACAGCAGCTCCTGGTAAAAATATTGTTCACATTTCTCGCACGTGTGTGTGTGTGTCCACTACTTCATGCCGCTACGCAGCACCTGATTGGCGGCGATCAGCATTACGCTGATGATGAAGGCGATGGCGAAGGCGCAGATCAGGCTCTTGCGCACGCACGTCTGCTTGACCTGCTGCGTTGGGCTGGAACCTGAAAAGTAGACACGGAGAAGGACGAAATTTTAGGGGGGAAATGGAAGTTGAAACGGGACCATGGTTTACTGTCGATGTCCAGTTGGCAGTCGTCGGGGTTGTCGATGTGGTTCTCCTCGGTCATGATGATGTTCTCGATGTCCTTCATGGTCAGGTGGTCGCAGAAGGTGTCGTAAAGAAGACGTTTCAGCTCCTCCACCGTCAGTTTTTGCATGTCGCACTAGTGCACAAATTGTCCATATCTGACTAATGTCAAACTTGTTTTCATGAAAAATAAACTTTTTTGGGATTTTTTTTGACAGTAATAGAACATTTTTCATTGAAATTGTATTTTCATGTGTCAAAGTGGCGGTCCGGGGGCCAAATCTGGTTCGCCGCATCATTTTGTGTGGTCCGGGAAAGTCTATCATGAGTACCAACTTTCTGTTTTAGGATCAAATTCAAATGAAGAGTATAGATGTATATTAAGTTTCCTGATTTTCCCCCTTTTAAATCAATAATTGTCATTTCTTAATCAATTTTTCTGTGTTTTTAAATTCAAAAAGTATTTTGTAAAATCTAAAAATATATTTAAATAAAGATAAAATAAACATTGTTTTAGATTATAAAAAAAAAGAATATTCAGGGCTTTTAATCCAGTTCTTTTAATCCATTTATAAAAAAAATCTAAATATTATATCTAAAATAGTCTATGAGATGCAGGACAACAAAAATCATATCCACTAAAAGATCCTCGGCTACAATCTTACATATTTAGATATACGTTCATTAAATATGAATAGGAATATTTTCATGCAAACTCCACACAGTAAAGAACTGACCCGGGTTTGAACCCTCGACCCTAGAACTAAGGCTGATGGCGCAACCCACTGATCCACCGAGCCGCCACTTTTGCGTCAATAATGACATTTTTCATTCATTTCATGTTTTTGGTGATTATAATTTTACTTTTTACCGAACAACAACAACCAACCACATAACTAGATCGAAGTGGTAATTTTTAAGGGCAAAACCTTTTACCTTCCAGAAAACCGAGTCAAAGTCGGTTCCATTGAACTTGTCCGGCATGGAGGCCGCCGTCAGCTTTGGTCCGAGCAGAGTGACAAACTCCTCAAAGTCCACCTGCCCGTCACCTGAGGAACAAACACACCCCAAATAAAAAAAAATGGATGCCTATCACAATACTTTACTATGCTACTTTACTACGCTACTACATTTTTTTTTCAAACTGAAAGTGTTTTTCAGGCAAAAGTTTGACAGGCTTTTAAAAAATACTTCACTAAAATGTATCTTTAGAGCATATTTTAAAAGAGTATAGATGTATATTAAATTTCCTGATTTTTCTCCTTTTTAAATCAATAATTGTCATTTTTTAATCCATTTTTTCTGTGTTTTTAGTTCAAAAATCATTTTGTAAAATCTAAAAAATATATTTAAAAAATGCTAAAATAAACATTGTTTTAGATCTATAAAAAAAACTGAATATTCAGGGCGTTTAATCCAGTTCATTTAATCCATTTATAATAATAAAATATCTAGTATTGTCTGTTTTTTTTTGTTCAAAAAACATTTTGTAAAATCTAAAAAATATATTAAAAAATGCTAAAATAAACATTGTTTTGGATCTATAAAAAACTGAATATTCAGGGACTTTAATCCAGTTCATTTAATCCATTTATAAAAAAAAAAATCTAAATATTATATCTAAAATGGCTTTTTGTGTGTGCTTGTTACCGTCCATGTCGAGCCTCTGTATGATGACCTCAAGCTCGACCTCATTGGGCATGTACCCCAGGGAGCGCATGGCCATGCCCAATTCCTGTTTGGAGATGAATCCGTTCCCATCGCGGTCGAACACTTTGAACGCCTCGCGGATCTCTAAAAATAAGAGCAAACGATTGATTGTTTGTAATTATCCCATTTCAATGTCATAGCTGAATTTTCAAGGCTAATTTCAAACAAGCAAACCCTTGAAATGCTTCTTTGAAACTCTTAACACAACTTGAAAACCCATTTGAAACCTTTTTATCTTACATTTTGCAACCCTGGATACTCTCCAAAAACTGGGCACATGAACACTTAAGAGAAAGTGTAATATTTCACCCAAAAACCAACTTTGAACTCCAACATCAGAGCTGAATCTTCAAATTGTAATCTTAACCCTACTTGAAATCTTATTTTTAAACCAATTTCCATACCTAAAGGTCTTTGTTCATCTAGCAGGACTTACTTTACTGACCTAAAACTTGTTTTCTTTTAAAAAAAATTCAAAACAATCTCAAAACTCTTTATTAATCCTATTTTGTTGTTGTGGATAGGAAGAAAGAGTCACTCCCCAAAAGTGATTCATTGAAGTGAGCCGAATGGATTCAAAACACATAGAAGGAAATGGACCAGATGGTAAGTACTATTTTATTATTTTGACTTTTGTTATTTTTGTTAGTCATATTTTATGAATTGAATCTAATTGAATTGTACTAAATTAAAGTGATTAAAAATGAATTGATGACTCCTTTGACCGAATGACAAAAAAAGAGTCGTTGAAAATGACAAGGGAAAGCACATAATCAACAAAGTTGTAATATTTTATTATATTCAGATGATAAAGGATTTTTAATACATGACAATCTCTGATATTAGTCTGTCAGGTGCTCAATTTCAACAGTTATGGCTCTGTTTCAATCTTGAGAATTTCTTTTTGAATACTCTTGGACAAGATTCAATCATTTAATTAGTGTACAAAAAAAATTATGTTCGTGGTACATTAAGGACGTGAACACTACTTTAATCTTTAATTACTTTTCCCAGTAGCACATTTTTACACCTTTTATTTTCATGTCTGCTACCTCAGAAGGAACATAACTATTATTAAAGTGTATTTTTAAATGGAGGAGGTGCTAAAAACCCATAATTACTGTATTTTCTCACATATAAGCCGCATTTGCGTATAAGTCGCACCCTTAAAAATTGCCTTAAAATCGTTGAATTTTCCAATTTCCCTCATATAAGCCGGCCCTTGATTCACAATTTTCATCTCCATATTCATGGTTTTAATAGGGAGTGTTACTTTGAAGGGAAAATGTAAAAAAAAATCATCAAACATGGTATTTCTGAGTAACTATGAATCAATTGCTGGATTACACATTTCTTAAGGGTGTTGCCTTTATGTAGACATATTCAAAAAAGTAAGTCATGTGAGCAGTACAACTAGGAAGGCACAAGTAAGTGAATTTTTTCCTCGTTTTATGCAAGATAGCTTTTTTTCATTCATAGATGTCAAAATACATTTTTTTATCGGTTTTTCTTTTCAATATTTTGAAATAAATCACCATATGGGCCGCATTTTCTTGTGTTATGGCATTTCGTCTTTGTCATTTTGCAGTTTTATGCATGTCAAGTCTAATTTATGCGCATATAAGCCGTACCCTCAATTCAGCCATCTTTTTTAATGACAAATACGCCATTTTTGCAAAAAACTACAGTACCTAACCTCAACTCAAGTCCCTTAGCCACAATTATAATCAAAATACATTCTCCTATCCACCTATCAAAGAATGAATTCAAAAGACACGACTTAAACGCTAACCCTAAACTTAAATAAAACTAAATCAAGATTATAAACCAAGCAAAAATTTGGAGGCAGGCAGATTTTCTTCTTGGACTTTTTTTCGTCTGTCCCAAAGGTTCTTGCTGGTTCACTACATCTAAATGTGTTAATCCTTTTTTTTTTTTTTTTTTGGTGCTATGAGGCGATACTCGGGAGGCTTGTTAGCGGCGGCTTCTGCTCATATTCAAACATGGCGGCCCGTAGCTGCACTAAGACAGATTAGGCTTGCTGGTTTTTCCCACAAAAATTATTCTTGGGAGTGTTGTTCATGTCAAAGACACATCCAAGAATGGACGACCTGGAAATAGTCAGAGTAGGCCTAAAAGGACCATTTTACAGGTTTTGACCCATTGGACTTCGCTTAGCTACAAATTGTAGTCCCCTTTTTTGTAAGTCTCCATCATTTAGACTACAGGTGTCAAAGTAGCGGCCCGGGGGCCAAATCTGGTCCGTCACATCATTTTGTGCGGCCCGGGAAAGTCAATCATGAGTGCTGACTTTCTGTTTTAGGATCAAATTAAAATGACGGGTATATTATATTTCCTTATTTTCTCCCTTTTAAATCGATAATTCCTATTTTTTAATCCATTTTTTTCATTGTGTTTTTAGATCAAAACTCTTTTGGTAAAATATAAAAATATATACAAATATTTTCAGTTTTCCACTTTAATAAAGAATAAAAGTTGTGTTTCCTTTTGAAATCGAATAAAATATTTTCTCTTATTCAGAAAAAAACTCAAATTGATAATTGCTATTTTTTTTATCCATATTTTCTTTGTTTTTAGTTCAATTTGTTTTTGTAAACTTTTAGTTCAAAAATCACAATGTAAAATCAAAAAATATATATAAAAAGCTAAAATAAACATTGTTTTAGATCTATAAAAAACTGAATATCCAAGAATTTTGATCCAGTTCTTATAATCCATTTAAAAAAATAAATAAATATTATATCTAAAATAGTCCAGCCCACATGAAATCATGTTGACGTTAAAGCGGCCCGACACCCTTGATTTAGACAAAAAGTCATTGTGGGTATTCTTAACATAGATGGTGAACAAAGCCTTCTATAAAAGCCTACATTAGCTTTACTGACGATTCTTTTGTTGACAGAAAAGTGTGGTCTGAAATTGTCAAAGCCAAAACGATGAAGGAAAAAGCAGGAAAACCAAAATCCCTCCCCTCCGGTAGCAACTTCCTCCTCTTAAATCTTCCTCACCTCCAGTGATTGAAATCGGCGCAAAGGTCGGAGTTTTCTCAGCTCATTTCTCAGCTTCTGTCTCTCCGTCATTGATCCACCCCCCCCCCCAACCCCCCCCCCCCCCCCCAACCCCCACCACCTCCACTCACTTGCTAAATTTCATCATGAGACGTCTCAGTGAAAAAATCCGCAGATCGTTAGCGTCAATAACCGCCCTAGCCATCAATCCTGTCCCATTTGTCGTTTCACAAGTACATCACGGCAGAAGCTTTTTCAAGGCGCGTCTATTTTTTTTAAAACTGGTGTCAAAGTGGCGGCCCGGGGGCCAAATCTGGCCCGACGCATACTTTTGTGTGGCCCGGGAAAGTAAATCATGAGTCCCGACTTTCTGTTTTAGGTTCAAATTAAATTTAAGATTAAAGATGTATATTAAATTTCCTGATTTCCCCCTTTTAAATCAATAATTGTCATTTTTAAACCATTTTTTCTGGGTTTTTAGTTAGTAAATTATTTTGTAAAATCTAATAATATATTTAAAAAAAGCTAAAATTAACATTGTTTTAGATCTATAAAAACGGAATATTCAGGGCTTTTAAATGAATAATTGTCATTTTTTAATATTTTTTGTCTGTGTTTTTAGTTCAAAAATCTTTTTGTAAAATCTAAAAATATCTAAAAAAAAGCTCAAATAAACATCGTTTTAGATCTACAAAAACGGAATATTCATGGGTTTTAAATGAATAATTGTTATTTTTTAATCATTTTTTTCTGTGTTTTTAGTTCAAAAATCATTTTGTAAAGTCTAAAAATATATTTAAAAAAATCTAAAAAAAACATTGTTTTAGATCTATAAAAAACGGAATATTCAGGGCTTTTAATCCAGTTCTTTTAATCCATTTATCAAAAAAAAATCTAACAAAAAAAATCTAAATATTATATCTAAAATCCTAAAATCAAGTCGACCCAATTGTTCTAAAACATCAAATACAAAATAATCCAACATTCAAAGCAAAACAAACATTTTTCCAACCATCAAATACAATTTACTTTCAAAAAGGACCCAAAAGTACTTCAACATATAAAGCCTTTCATACCTAATGCAGCCATTTGTCATTTAACGGAAACATAACGATGAACCGGTTACTTATTACCGGAAAAAAACAAATTTATCCATAACAAAAAAAGCGCTTCACCTTTCCCGATTTGTCTCGCGTCATTAGCAATTTAATTAAAGACCATCTCTCATGACGGAAATGGCGACTTGATGTTTAGCAACTTGACAGGTGCTTTGTCTTCGTCCCTGAGGCTAATTCACTTAAAAATATAAATCCATAGTCCATGAGCCTAACAAAAGTTTTTGATAAAAATCAAAACAACCCACAGAATTTGTGCAGTTTATTAATATTTTCCAAAATGTTAAGAATTCAAAGGCTCCCTATTTTCTAATGTCGCCATTTTATTCAGGCAAAGGTTAGGACAGCCGACCCCTACCGAGCATCTCATCATCACCCTCTCACGTCCGGGTGTCAAGTTGAGCTTTTTCACACCGTTTAATAATTTCAGTAGAGAGGGAGAAGGGTGAAGAAAATGTACTCCTATGACCCTGAATTCTTGGTTACTATGAACAACAGTATTTTCTCGTATATAAGTCGCATCCACGTATAAGCCTTACCCTTAAAATTGCCTTAAAATCGTTGAATTTTACAATTTTTCTCGTATAAGACGTCCACTGATTCACAATTTTCAGCTCCATATTCAGAAAAAAATGGGCTTCTATGACCCTGAATTTTTGTTTACTATGAACAACAGTATTTTCTCGTATATTAGCCGCATCCACGTATAAGCCATACCCTTAAAATTGCCTTAAAATCGTTGAATTTTACAATTTTTCTCGTATAAGACGTCCACTGATTCACAATTTTCACCTCCATATTCATGTTTTTTTTAATAGGGAGTAAAAATGTCTTACTTTGAAGGGCAAATCTTTGAAAAATCATCAAACGTGGTATTTCTGATACACTTTATGAATCAAAAGATCGACAATGCGAGTCTTTCACGTTTTATGCAAGAAACAGTTAATTTGTTTCTTAGATTTCATTCATAGACGTCAAAATATTTTTTTTTGCATCATATCATTTCGTTCTCGTCACCTGGGCAGTTTTGTGCATGTCAAGTCTAATTTATGCGCATATAAGCCGTACCCTTGATTCAGTCATACATTTTTTTGCAACAAATACAGTGTATATGCGAGAAAATTATAGTTTCAGTCTTTCATTTTTCATACCGTTTATCCCCACGGGGGTTATGGGGGGTGACGGAGTCTATCTGGTAGCCAACCAATTGCAGAGCAAAATGAGACTAACAATCATTCACAATCACATTTAAAAATAGGGACAATTTAGCGTAAATATTGAGGCTACCATGTGTATTTTTGAGATTTGAAGGGACACCCAGAGAAAACCCACACAAGCAAACTGTGAGGCAGACGTGCTAACCACCTGTTCGCCATGCTAACGCGAAAAATATCATTTTTATATTTCGATGTGATGAAGTAGGAAGCAGATTT
This sequence comes from Stigmatopora nigra, assembly GCF_051989575.1. Taxonomy (NCBI): domain Eukaryota; kingdom Metazoa; phylum Chordata; class Actinopteri; order Syngnathiformes; family Syngnathidae; genus Stigmatopora; species Stigmatopora nigra. The sequence continues at coordinate 17,533,109 of NC_135511.1, read as the reverse complement.
TCACAAAACAACTTTACTCACTTCTACAATATTTCTAGGAAATCACAACATAGCAGCAAAGCTCTGCTATTTTTAGAAAAGACGTTTCAAGATACCGATGTGGTGTGTTGAAGCTGCTAAACGATCCCCACCATGTAGGCCACGCCTACTTTCCACTATCCTTTTCAGTTTGGACCACGGCTTCCTTTAAATAGCCTTGATTTGGATTCAAAATGCCGTGTTTCCTTCCAACTCGCGGCCTAAGCAACTGTGAGTCAATGTTTTTGCTCTTGTAGGAGTGAACTGAAAACATTCAAGATGGCCAAGCCAATCAGTTGGAAAATTAAGGGGGGCGCTAGTGAGTTATTAGTCGTAAAACTAATTGCGGGGAAGGAACTTGATTTCATGTGGGCTGGACCATTTTAGATATAATTTTTAGATATTCTTTTTATAAATGGATCAAATTAACTGGATTAAAAGGCTCTGAATATTCAGTTTTTTTATAGATCTAAAATGATGTCTATTTTAGGTTTTTTAGGATTTTACAAAATGATTTTTGAACTAAAAACACAGAAAAAATGGATTAAAAATAGCAATTATTGATTTAAAAAGAGGGCAAATCAGGAAATTTAATATACATCTATACTATAGATTTTTTTAAATAAATGGATTAAAAGAACTGGATTAAAATCCCTGAATATTCAGTTTTTTTTATAGATTTAAAAAAAATGTTTATTTTAGCTTTTTTAAAATATATTTTTAGATTTTACAAAATTATTTTTGAACTAAAAACACAGAAAAATTGACTAAAAATGACAATTATTGATTTAAAAGGGGGAAAATCAGTAAATTTAATCTAATCTATACTCTTCATTTAAATTTGATTCTAAAACACAAAGTCGGCGCTCATAATTTACTTCCCCAGACCACAAAAAATGATGCGGAGGGCCAGATTTGGCCCCCGGGCCGCCACTTTGACACCTGTGCACTAGAGCATAATCATTCACTGCCATTTCCTTGCAATTTTTATAAATTAAACATCTGCCATCATTGGTACAGAATCCTGTTCATTGGCTGATGGTACCTTAGTGTTTACAGTGTGTGGCTGACACTCAACTTACACCACCAACACACGGGTTTTAATATGAGCAGAGGGACTGATTGATGTCGCAGGGCTGCTGTTAGGCATGGTGGAAATGGGCTACCCACTTCATTCCACCTGGTGTGTGTTCCTGAGCGTGTGCATGCGCCTTTGTTGCTATCTTTATCCAACGCCAGTAATTTGACCATCTATGTTCTTTCATCCCTCAAGTGTAGGAGGTGAGTGAAATGGAGAATATGGACTTGGCTTATAGCACTCTCATCAAGGTACATTAAGGCGCATACTACCGCCCCCTCCACACACACACACACACACACACACACATACACATACACATTCACACGAGGGCATACTGAACCCTGTAACAATACCGACTAGTCTAGCTCAAACATGTCAGTGTAATGCACGTGTGTCAAAGTGGCATCCCGGGGGCCGAATCTGGTCCGCCGCATCATTTTGTGTGGCCCGGGAAAGTAAATTATGAGTGCTGACTTTATGTTTTAGGATCAAATTAAAATGAAGAGTATAGATGTATATTACATTTCCGGATTTTCCACTTTTAAATCAAAAATTGTCATTTTTTAACAATTCTTTTGTGTTTTTAGTTCAAAAGTCTTTTTGTAAAATCTAAAAATAAATATAACAAAGCTAAAATAAGCATTGTTTTAGATCTATAAAAAAATAATATTTAGGGTATTTAATCCAGTTCTTTTAATCCATTTATTAAAAAAAATCTAAACATTATATCTAAAATGGCCCACATAAAATCAACTTGACATTAAAGCAGCTCGCGAACCAACCTGAGTCTGACACCCTTGCTGTAACGTATTATTTTGGGTACTTCACCACTAATTTGCAATAAAAAAACAACAGTAATTTTCCTCACTAACACATCAGGATTCCAAATCAGGTGACTCGGACGCACACTCAGATCATATCCCTTATACACACCACGACACACACACACACACACACAGACACACACACACACACACACACACACAATGAAAAACACTCTAAAGCACTTCATTGCCATTGCACCAATGATAATTGAAAATCCAATCCGTGCATGTCATGTTTTTCATTCGAAAATACACAAACACACACACACACACACAAACACACACACACAAACACACACACACAAACACACACACACACACATTCTTACACACACACTAACATTAATATCGCAGCAAAAGTTCCAATTGTCATGTCACCAGCCCCTCGTGTGGCCGCCACGCAAGTAATTGAAAATCAACTCCTGCTGCCCCACACATACACACACATATACACATATACACACATATACACACATGTACACACATATACACACATATACACACATATACACACATTTACACACATATACACACATACACACACATACACACATATACACACATATACACACACATATACACATATACACACATATACACACATATACACACATATACACACATATACACACATATACACACATACACAACCATATACACACATATACACACATACACACATATACACATATATACACACATATAAACACATATACACATATACACACATATACAACACACAAATACACATATTCACACATATACACACATATACACACATATACACACATATACACATATACACACACATACACTTACACACAACGTACAATTTTAGTTTTCGACGTAGCTCCCCCAGGGAAAAGAGCGACGGTGGCGAGAAAGCCGGCTGCCATCCGTCCGTCACTCAATTGATTGACAGCAGGCTAGGATTGGTCGCAAAAGAGGAAGTGCTTGTCAGGGTTCTTAGTTCTTATTGGTTTTTCAGTCTAGCCGATAAAAGCTATTTTGGAACAAGATTGAATTTGTTGTGATCCGGATTGGACGCAGGTGACTTGTTGATTTGATTTGATGAATGAGAGGTTGTAATGTGGTTTTTGATGTTCTGTAGAAAAGTTCCATTAAGGAGAAAATTTGTGTTATTTTCTAACTGTCATTGAGAAAAAATGTGTGACCATCAATAATTTTTTCAATGAAATCTGCCTCACATTCAGTAACTAAAATATTTAACATAACCAATGATTGGACATCATATAGTCAGTGATAGAACCCCATAAATTTACCAACAAGTGTATTTATAAATGTGTAGATTTCAGAACAATAGTTTCCAATAAAATCTCCTTTAATTTTTCATGTGGATCAAAATGTGGGAGTCGATTTTTTTATTATTTTTTTTCCTGGCCACAAGCAGCTACTAAAACAATAGAGCCATAAAACAAATCTTCCCAGAAGTGTGTAACAAGACTGTTATGGTTTTCTACAAGATCTAAAAATACATTATATATAAAACCAAATAAGCAAATGGCCAATAAAAAGTGCCATTTTATGGCAACCAATCACAAAAAGGCTAACATTTGCACTCAAAATGTACCCAACAAATTTTGAACAGAAACCAAAACTTCAAAAATTGGCCAACCACCTGATTGCACCTGAGTAATTCTACCTAGCAACAAGTGATAAGAAAAAAATGACCAAAATCGCTAACCATTGCGACATAATGATAAATAACGTTGACCTACAAATTGGGGATTGGTCAAAGTTTACCTTCTAAAAGTCAATGAGATTCTTATGTGGCATAATTTTTGCGCTAACTAGCTCTTACAGCGTCCTCGCAGGGGATCACTAACATGGCCGCCGCTGTTAAATGTGCATGGCTGCCAAGTATCCCGATGCTGCAGTAAGTGACAATGTTACCCTCGCAAAATGCATCCCAAAAGGAGCAACTCACGCAGCCCAAAAATGAATTGTTCCAATAACTGTTTACTTTATCTAAACTCTACTGCCCACTAGAGGTCATAGAGTCTGCCAAAAAACGTCAATATTAAGTTTTGATCAGGCTAAACCACCAAAACAAGCAAACTATAATAACAAAGTAAAGCTAAAGTATGCAGATGTTACCTTAGTTTACAAAATCTTCCAATAAAAAGCTTCTCCACTGCAAGATTTTGGCCAAAAATATTCTAATACATCAACAAGGGCTGGCTCTAGAGGTGACTGTGTAGTTCCCTTCAAAAACAATGCTAAATTAGCCATAGCACCTCCTTTCTTCATACCTGTAACTCAACATACATTAGCATATGTGAACTCCCGTCTCTGAACCTCTTGGCCAATCATCTTAAAAGCCTGACTAGACTAAAAAAATTACGATCACAACACTGTCTAAAACTATGCTACGTAGGCATCTGTGTGTCTAGTGTGTGTCATCTTTTATCGTCAACCTACACAAGGGAAAAAAGATGTAAGTTAGCCGCCAGATACAATCTTACATATTTACATATACAGTAATTCATTGATTAATTACAGAACTTTTTTCGTCACTTGAAAAATTCGTAAGCAGAGGTGTACTTTATATATAAATTCTGTAATTCGTTCCACAGTCCTCACACAACTACCAACTATGACTGTACATGTTTATTAACCTGAATATAGATATGTTTATTTATTTAATATATGCTGTCCTATATTAAAAAAATCAAAAAAATTAATTAAATTAGAAGTTTACTCTCATTTTTAACTTGACCATATTTTAACAAAGTTAAAAAATCACTGTGCAAAATTAAAGCTGCTTAAACGATAATGACAATCAACATCAACAGTCCAATTGACTTTTTCTTGGATTTAATTATGCTGCATTTCATCCTCTATAGCTCAATACTGCCCGGCATGTAATGGCACATTATGGTACTGCACTCTAGACGCACAACTCACAATATACCCAAACCCATATATACTTTACTATAAAAAGTTCAAACTCCATCTGAAAATAACCCCCAAAATAGCTTTAAGTTGCTTTACCCAAACATGAAAATCCCAATTCCACTCTTGAGGCCTACAAATAAATCCAAATCCACAGACATAACCTAATGTCCTCTCTTGAACCACCACCACCAACACCACAAACACCAAACAAAACGTGGGTAACACAACACAACATCTCACCTTCCACTTCATCTTCAGGCAGGTTCACGGGGGCGCTATAGGAGAGAATATCCGGGATGGTACACATCCCCCGGTACATAAGCGTGGAGGTAACCGGGTGCATAGGCATGATTGCGACCCTCTTCCCGACGATTCCAGGTAGAAAAGGACGGGAGGGAGGGAGGGTAGAGGCGCTACCTGGCAACCTTAACGACGGAGGGAACCCGTCTCGTCTCGGCGACCACCGGGGGAGCGCATCAGCGGCGTCGGCGACGAGTCCATGGGCCGGGAACGGGGCAAGATCTGGCCTCGCTCACTTCCATTCATCGGGAAGAAGAATAACGGCGAAAAGTCCACGGTGCGTGCGTGCGTGCGGCGGCGGCAGCGCGCACACGCTGCGGCAGGGTGCTTGAGCGCGGCGGCGGGAGAGCCACTTGTTGGACGTGCGCGCACTCGCGCTTCTTCCTTTCCGACTCCCACAGACCGACCCCCCAGGGGGGGGATGCTCGCGGCGCCCACCGACACGATGAAGCGTACGCGTGTGCGGGGGTGTCGGTGTGTGAGGAGCAACTCCTTTTTTTTTTTTTTTTTTTTTTTGCCGAGACTATCTGAGCGGCGCACAAAAAAGCCCACCCTCTCCTTGTCTGTTTTTACGCATTGTTTGCGTCTTTTACGTCACTCGTCGTGTCACTCGGACACTCGTGGGGACGATTGATTAGGGACGGCTATGCCACTATGCAACAATTGATATCCATTTATTTTTCAATGAATTTTTTTGCAAGTAAATATGCAAATTGGTCTGTTATTTGGTGAGAAAGATGACGTAAATTGGATCAATTGTTGCTTTTTTAATTACTTGATTGTCTGGTTATTAAATAAATTGACACTTGTACCGTATTTTGCCGTTTAATATTCCCGGGTATATTAAATTATTTTATATCTTTTGGACATGTTCAAACCCAAGGCTTTAACGTCAACTTGATTTCACGTGGGCCGGACGGACTATTTTAGATATAATATTTAGATTTTTTATTTTATAAATGGATTAAATTAACTAGATTAAAAGCCCTAAATATTCCGTTTTTTTATAGATCTAAAACAATGTTTATTTTAGCTTTTTTTAACTATATTTTTAGATTTTACAAAATAAATTTTGAACTAAAAACACAGAAAAAATTGATTAAAAAATGACAATTATTGATTTAAAAGGGGGAAAATCAGGAAATTTAATATACATCTATACTTTTTATTTTAATTTGATCCTAAAGCAGAAAGTCGGCACTCATTATTTACTTTCCCGGGCCATACAAAATGATACGGCGGGCCAGATTTGGCCCCCGAGCCGCCACTTTGACACCTGTGACCAAACCAATCCTTCTTTACATCATGTAACCTAACATTTGCCCTTGGCATCTTCTCATTTCACCTCGGAAATGAACCTAAAATGGCCTTTTTCAAACCAAAAGAATAGACTTTTGTTTACGGCGTGGCCTCCTGAGACAGTTTTTTTTTTCAGGTTTCCTCACTAAAAGTCAGGTTTCCTTGAAATCACGTTGCCAGGTGACACCACAGCTTCCCAGCACGCCAAATTGGACATGCTCGCAACTCCACGAAAACAATTCTCGGATCCAAAGTGTGTCAGCAGCTTCTTAGTTTGGCGCCAGTCTAAATGAAAAAGCTCAACATAAGCCGCCTGGCTTGGTATTCCCTGGGTTTCTCTTGGATTGTGGTTATCGCCGCCTCCTTACTCCTCGTGTAAACCCGATTGGAGCCTGGAACCCCGTCACTAGTTTTCCCAGGGTGCTTCTGCTGAGTGGCTGCTTATGAGGATTCAGAAAAAGCAAGAAAATGTGATTAGTGGCTTAAAGGGAACATAGAATGGAAAAGATGGAGGAAAATCTTTGATTTCACTTAACATTGCCTAGATGAACGTCCTATGACCTGATCACATTTTTGGTAGTCAAGTCTACAATTTTGTGGACATCATTTTTTTCTCAGAACTACAAAGATAATTATTTGTCTTTACGCAAATTTGAAACATTATTATAGCCAGAATATCAAAGAGAAAATAAAAATGCATACCTTGCAAGAGTTTTATAGCCATTGACAGAAACATAAAATTCATTTCAACCAGAAAGACTGGCATTGTTTTATTGATATTGTTCAATCTAATTTGACATGGAGGCTGGCAGTGATACTTAAAATACATTTTTTATAAAAGCCATTTTTGGATGATAGTGGACGGATTTCAAGTTGGCCATTGCATCCTTTGAATTTTCTGTGAATTGAATTTTCTGTCAATTGAATTTTCTGACAATTGAATTTTCTGACAATTGAATTTTCTGACAATTTAATTTTCTGACCATTGAATTTTCTGACAATTGAATTTTCTGAAAATCAAACAATCTGACAATTGAATTTTCAGAAAATCAAACAATCTGACAATTGAATTTTCTGAAAATCAAACAATTGGACAATTGAATTTTCTGACAATTGAATTTCTCGAGAATTGAATTTCTCGAGAATTGAATTTTCTGAGAATTGAATTTTCTGAGAATTGAATTTTCTGAGAATTTGATTTATCTGAGAATTGAATTTTCTAAGAATTTGATTTTCTGAGAATTTGATTTATCTGAGAGTTGAATTTTCTGAGAATTTGATTTATCTGAGAGTTGAATTTTCTGAGAATTTGATTTCTCTGAGAATTAAATTTTTCTGAGATAGAATATTCTAAAAATGCAATCTTCAGAAAATTGAATCTTCAGAAGATTAAATTTTCAGAAAATTGAATTTTCTTGATGCAAAAAGTGGACACCCCTGGCCTAATGTTTTGTTTGACATCACCCTAAAACAGCATCATACTCATACACACATGCGACCACTGGACCCAAGCCAACATTGGCAGCAACTCTGATGCGCCAAAATAGCCTAATTCTTCCTCAATAGCATCACCAATAATTTATTCATCAATTTTCTTTTTCTAATAGTGTCTGTTTCTCCTCCACATTAAAATCAATAATGTTAAACGAAGTCAACTAGGTATCCCCCCCCTCTATTTATCAATAGCTATCAGCATAAACCTCTAAAAGTTCTTTCCATTTTCCTACTCTCCCTAAAAGACACCCACAAATCAACCTTAACATTTCCCCCCCTTCACAAGTAGAAACAGCAACCCCTACTCCATTTTATATCAACTTTATGGATATTTCCGCCCCTCACCTGCCCCGGGAAGGTACTCTGCGGGAATCCCGGGGTAATCCAGCTTTACCTTATCTGCTCTCAGTAAGCATATGCATTCATTTGTATTTTATTTTTTCTTTTTTTCCGTAGCACGGCTGATAAGAAGCAACAGTGCTGCGTGTGCACTTTGCAGTTAAGATAGCACACAGTGTGCGCCTGTGTGTGTGTGTGCGTACATCACGCAGGTCATTAAAAGCAGCAGCAGTGTTGTTCATTAAAGACCCCCCGCCACCCCTCAATGACGCACCCCCCCCACCCCCCACTCCCCTCCCAACAAGGCTTTGATGAGACTTAATGTTCCATTAGGCGTGTATCACTTGGATGCCGCATAATATGGATGCTCATTAGTGCTCAATGAGGACATCTTACTGAAATACGTTTGTTTTTCCCCCAAAGGTATTAGACAAAAATGTATATATTACCGTATTTTCACGGCTATAAGGCGCACCGCGTTATAAGGCGCACCCTCAATGAATGACATTTTTTCCATATATAAGGCGCACTGGATTATAAGGCGCACTGTCTATTTTGGAGAAAATTTAAGACTTTTAAGTGCGCCTTATAGTGGTGAAAATACGGTAATTGCTATTGACTTCCAGGTATGAAGCACTCACTACTTTACAGTCACTTCTAGAGCCAGCCATTGTTGATGTTTTGCATTTTTTTTTAATAAAATCTTGCAGTGGGGGAGGAGCTAAATGATGGAAGATTTTGGAAACTATGATGCATCTGCATATTTAACAGTATTGTTTCAGTTTCGGCGTTTGTGTTTTTTTAATATCAGACAGTGGTGGTTTTTCCTTTTTGGTTTTCGTTTTTTTCCATATATAAGGCGCACTGGATTATAAGGCGCACTGTCTATTTTGGAGAAAATGTAAGACTTTTAAGTGTGCCTTATAGTCGTGAAAATACGGTGTATAGGCCGAACTTATTGGTTGTCATTGATGAAAAATCAGATTCACTTGTTCTTAAGAACCAACACTGTAAAAAATATCACCTTTTGACTGTTTTTTCTGAGGCTGAAAAGGTGGAGCCGCTCATGTCAATTTGAAATATGACATAAGCTCACGTCAATCCAGAACGGTGATTGCAAGATGTATTTTTGGGGGGGATGATGAGATTTCGATCGCTCGCTTGTCCTTCACGTGCTCAAAAAAAAAAAAGCGGCCTGGAAAATCCCGGCGTCTATCAGGCAACTTAATTAAAATTCCGCGCCACGCTGCAGCTCAGGTTCGCCGCCCGAAGGGAAATTCTCTCGTGTCACAACAACCAAGCGACAATTTTGATGGCGACAAAAATAACAACAATAAGAAAGATTTTTACTCCGACAAAATTGAAGACTTTTTCTCCAAAGAATCAACCCTGAATATTTAAAACAAAAAATCAGCCCTCAAGTAATTTTGCCCTATTTTTAGAAGATTAGAACTTTGTGGCTGACATTTTTTGTAGTTTGTTTGCAATTTTAATACAAAATTTATTGTTTTTTAATGGTTTTATTTAACAAACTGTTATTTTAAAAAGATTTAGAAGAATATTTAACCTTACTCTTGGTAGGTTTAAATTTTTTACTGGATTTTCAGAAAGTTTTCTTTTTAACTTGAATCTGGGAAACTTGTTTTTTCTATCAAAAATTCAATTTTATTGCAAAAATATGCCAATTTTTATTTATTTTAAGACATTAACAAATAATAGCTGACCATTTTTAAATGGTTTAGTTGGTAATTGTTTGAGGACATTGGAACGAATTAAAGAATTTACATATAAAGTACACCTCTACTTACGAAATTTGTCTGCCTTTCACCCAAAGACAACTGGATTAGGCTCCGGAAAACCCCGCCCTTCTCGAGAATGGGTCTTAAAAAAGTTCTGGAACCAATTAAATTCCTAAGTAGAGGTACGACTGTACATGTAAATGTCAACATTTTACGATTTGAATCTTCTAATAGTACTATGATGTATTGTCCGTCCTATTTCAATTTTAATCTCACGCTAGTTCGATTTTTATCTCGTAACATTAAGATCTTTCTCTTGCAATATTACAATTTATGAATCCTTGTAAATTCTTACGGCGCACCAGTGTGATAATACTGTTATTGTGAATATTGCTTGGGGTTTAAAGTCATTTAATTGTAACAAAAATGATTTTTATTCCATCATTTTTACACTGAAAAGATTCAATCATTGAATTAGTCCACGGGTGTCAAAGTGGTGGCCCGGGGGCCAAATCTGGTCCGCCGCATCATTTTGTGTGGCCCGAGAAAGTCAATCCTGAGTGCTGACTTACTGCTTTAGGATCAAATTCAAATGAAGAGTAGAGATGTATATTAAATTTCCTGATTTTCCTCCTTTTAAATCAATAATTGTAATTTTTTAATCATTTTTTTCTGTTTTTAGTTCAAAAATAATTTTGTAAAATCTAAAATATATATATAAAAAAGCTAAAATAAACATTGTTTTAGATCTAGAAAAACTGAATGTTCAGGGATTTCAATCCAGTTCTTGTAATCCATTTATAAACAAAAGAAATCTAAATATTACCGTATTTTCACGACTATAAGGCGCACCCTCAATGAATGACATTTTTTCCATGTATAAGGTGCACTGTATTATAAGGCACACTGTCTATTTTGGAGAAAATGTAAGACTTTTAAGTGTACCTTATAGTTGGGAAAATATGGTAATTGCTATTGACTTCCAGGTATGAAGCACTCACTACTTCACAGTCACCTCTAGAGCCAGCCATTGTTGATGTTTTGGATTTTTTTGTATAAAATCTTGCAGTGGGGGAGGAGCTAAATGATGGAAGATTTTGTAAACTAAGATGGCATCTACATATTTAACAGTATCGAGTATTCAGTTCAGGCATTTGTGTTTTTTTTAATATCCGACAATGGTGTTTTTTTCGTTTTTGGTTTTCTGTTTTTTCCATATATAAGGCGCACTGGATTATTAGACGTACTGTCTATTTTGGACAAAATGTAAGACTTTTAAGTGCGCCTTATAGTCGTGAAAATACGGTATATCTAAAATGGCCCACCTGAAATCAAGTTGACGTTAAAGCGACCCGCGAACCAACCCGAGTCTGACGTAGTGTATAATAGACTTGACTATAAGTCGCATTTTTACATTAATAATAGGCTCCTCCCCTTTTCCCCTATCACATAGGCGTAATGTACATTTTCTAGAAGCTTAAATGAGTCACATTACACCGTTTAGTCTTGGTGTTTGACGACAGGCGGCGGCGAGGAGAAAGCCAGAAAGGAAACGCGGAGGCAGAATATTTTCCCAAAAAATAACACGGCGTAACGGCGCCTCGCTAAGCTAAAAATAGAGATTACAAGCGGGAGAACTTCCAGACCTGACGGCGTTTGGAGCTTCTTTCGACAGAGGCGGAGCGTGCGTGTAATTGTATGTGCATGTGTGGCATCTTGACGTTTGCAGGGTTTTGCGGGGCTAGCGTCTCGCAGCGCCGCGCCGCTTACGTAACGCGGGATGACATCAAAGTCAATCCTCTTGGCCTACTTGGGAGTTTTGCGACATCCCCGACGATCACCGAGACAAGAGCGTCAAGAGAAACCGGTTGACACTTTGTGCCGTTTAGAAAGGGATACGGGAAGTCTGACATTTTGGTTCATGGTCACCATTTTGGGGCTAATAGCCCATTAAGGTGTTGAATTTAGCAGTATAAAGTATTAAAAAGTTAGGAAATACTGCTCTTGAGGATATAGGGAGTCTGTTATTTTTCTTCGAGGAATTAATTCTGATAATAATAATAATAATAATCGGACATAGGCTTTGTCATCATCATTAACTCGACAAAGAATATGAAGTTTTTCGTTGTTTTGGGTGAAAAATGACGAACTTTTAGATGTTTGGGCTTATAAAGAACTAAAAACAAAAGTGATTAATTTTAGTATTAATAGATACTCTTGTATTTTTTGTTCTTAATAAGCCCATACATCTAAAAGTTTGTCATTTTTCACCAAAATCATCAATAATAAGATTATTATTATTATCATTCTATCTAAGGAATTTCTTTTAAAAAATATCTCCAGCTTCTTTTGAGTGTTTCAAAGTTAAAACATGAATGTATAAGATAGTTCCACTTTATTAGATACTTTTATTTTTGGTTCTTAAGCCCATATATCTAAAAATTTGTCATTTTTCACCAAAATCAATGAAAAATTTCATATTCTTTCATATAATAAGATTATTATTCTATCTATGAAATTTATTTAAAAAATGATCTCCAGCTTCCTTTGAGTGTTTCAAAGTTAAAACAGTTCGTCATTTTTCACCAAAATCAACGAAAAACTTCATTTTTTGGAACAATTTCCATTCTTAAATTAAAAACATTTCTAACATTTATTCCCCTTTTAAATCACAATTTCTTGCAATTCATCTTATTTTCATCTCAACAAAAGTAAATTTTTCTGATTTCAAAAATTCAAACCTCGTAAAATTTACTTCTGGCAACTACAGTATAATATCACGTATTTCTGCCAGATGTACACCGAAAAGGAAAATTAAAATTTGTGTTATTACAGTGTGGTGCGTTGACAGATGGCTGAACCTGAATGCCTAATAATTTTAGTTATGGCATCCATGTTGGCTGCTTCATTTAAAAATCGCAAAATGCGAATGGTACTCCAGTCAGAAGAAGCTTGGCGACACTAGCCGCTATGAATTCTTTTTTTTAACTTTTAATGGCCACAGAGGTCTGCCTGTTAAATGTTATAGCACCATCTGTTGCCTTGGCATGCAAAATTCAGCCTGTAAATGTGTTTTGGGGCAAAGAAATCTCATTCAAGTGACAAATGTGCTTTTAAAAGAGACCATTTTATTGCTTTGCGCTTCTTCTACGGAAATGAATGCGCTTGTTTAAACTCCAGCAAGGAAAATGTCGCATGGTGGCGGGTTTTGTGACGTTACGTTAGTACGAAAGTGGGTCAATTTCACGGGTTAAGATGGATGAGCACATTCGCATTATAATGAATACCGGTAGGACTTCCCCAGTGTTATTTTTAAGCATCTCCAAACAAAATACGTGCGATGAGTCATTTACTTATATCTGTAAACAGACGTCACACAGAAATGAAAAGCTATTACTGTATTTT